>NC_136958.1:21807830-21840330 GCF_032717465.1 Coenobita brevimanus
CTTGTACCTCCTTTACGACCCCATCCATATATATATTAAACAGCCATGGAGACATTACACACCCCTGTTTCAGTCCCACATTGAGATCAGAGAACTCACTCAGCTCACCATCCACTCGCACCGTAGCCCTAGCTCCCTCGTACATACTCTTCACAGCACTCAACAATTTCCCCTCCACTCCATATATTCTTAATACCTTCCACATACCTTTCCTATCTATTCTGTCATAAGCTTTCTCCAAGTCCATGAAGGCAGCGTACACTTTCCTTCCCTTCTCTATTGTGGGGCATGTCATCACCAAGTCTGAAAGAATGTCAGTGTGGAAGGAACAGATGGTTAGGAAGAGGATTTCAGAGGGAACAAGCACTGTCGCTTAATCCTTTGAGTACGATCACGTACATTTGCTTTATTCTGGCTACCCTCAGGCGATTTTATTCAGTTTAGGAAAGATGTCTGGTATTGCAGGAGTTACTGAAGTAGTTTTAGTTTACTCATGCTATCTCTAGACGATATTATATCGATTTGGACAGTTTTGCGGATTTTAAGGGTTATTCGTAGTCTTCATTAACCTCTTCAGTGCTAAAGGTCTGTCATAAGTTTATAGCATCAACTGGAGAAAGAGAGGAATATATAAATATACGTTATCGGACTGAAAGGGATAACGAAGGTATATAATAACCCCAACAGTACGCAAATTCCTTTCCAAGTTCATTGATGTGCACGCTAAGGTGAATAATACCGTCAAGAGGTAGCAAGATAACAATGAATAATACTTTCTCTAGTCAAGAGGTTAAGGGTAGATAAACAGAACTGAAGAGCCTCCAGTAACCTCGTGGGGATCGAACCAATGGAAGGCCATCACTCCAGCTGGGGCATTCTAACCAATGGACCACCAGCAACAACTCCATATTGGTAACCGTTTCTCATCAGCACTGAATATCATTGCTTGTTCAACTGGGGAGCTGCAGCAAACCAATGTGCCTAAAAAAAAACAAGACCAAACCTTGCTGTAATCTGACGCCATTATCCCTTCTCTTATCGTAGTGGTTATCTCCTTCGTCTCTAAATCAAACGTTACGTTAACTTCTTGCACACACGGTCACGTTGGGCAATGTCTATCGTTCGTGCACCTTAACTTGACAATAATTTTTCGTTTGCAGGATTATTTTTCGTGGCTCGATGTCAGAATAAAACAATATAATGGCACTGCATCTTTCCCGTAAAACATACTGCCTGGCATCATTTTCTAATATTAATACAGTATTCTGTTACAACTCAGCATTCAACTGGGACAGATACTAAGTTCAAGTCAAGGTGAAGTGCACAAACTATAAATGGTTAAAACTTTAAGCTGAGTGACAAGGCACTGCTTCACTTTTACTGAGCAACTAATAGGACTTATAATTTGCTATAAATCTCTTGCTTCCAGTGACGAAGTTTCCTTTTAATCATCAAACATAATCCATTACGCTCGAGGAAAATAATATCTTTTTGTGGCAGGACTGATAAAGGCATCATCTGTCCTCCCCGGTTTGAAGAATCTATCCTAAGCATACCCCACCATGCCGAAGGTCATCTGGTATTAACAAGAATATAGTGGAAAAGACATACTCGAACTGAGGTGGCTAATAATCAGTCGGCAGTGAACAGATAAACTATGAATGTCTAAGGTCATGTGTGCAAGATCAAGGTGTCTCAAGGGGTGATATGCTCATCGACATAAGAGGATTTCTGGCACCACTTCCTTAGCGATAGTACATCGTACTCTTCCCTTCTACTGAAATCTCATACGGAAATATATTATCGTGTGAGACACAATGGTAACGAAAACATGCTGTGGAGCCTCCAAAACCGAATAGAATATGACTCCTAGTTTTCTTACGGTAAAAAGATCATCGAAGGTGACTCAAGCATGGGAGTAAACCCAAGCGCGGTACACTGATTAGCTGAGTGTTACTAGAGGGTGGGCTTTCCACAAGCCTGTGATTAAATCTCACCACTGCGCGGGGTTCTTGATTAGATGCCCTGAGCTTAAACACACACACACACACACACACACACACACACACACACACACACACACACACACACACACTTATGCATACAAATGCAAGAAGAACTGGTGCTTCTTTTTCTACCAAAAAAAATTTTTTTTTAGATTCTTGAATTTCTATATTCCCCTCCCTGACTTTATCACACACACACACACACACACACACACACACACACACACACACACACACGAGTTTTTACATGCATACCTTTATCTTTACGTTGTACTTTTTCGCCACGCTAATTCCTTTCTAAAAATCCTTTTCCTTGTTGCGTGCATTATTATTCTCTTATTCTTTTACCGTTTTCCTTTTGTACGTACCATTTTGCTTACCTTATTTTAACGTGGCTTTTTGAAGGCCTTCAAGGATTTTTTCTTAGGTGAGATTGGAGTTTCTTGTTCCTGTATTGCCGCTCAGGGTTGGGTAACTGGTCATTCTCGCCTTTGATTTTTAGGCAGAATAACTTATCCCTGGGTCCCGATGCTCGTAAAGGGACAATACTGGACTGGATGATAGATGGATGAATGGGTGGATGGATGGATGGATGGATGGATATTGAAGACTGATCACATTACGTGCATCGAATATGTCTTCCAATAATTTTCTCCCTTTCTAAATGTTTGTTTGGCCGGCAAACGAGTGAATGAAGGTACGATATATTTTATTAACCAACCTGCTGACATATACCAGCTTTTGTACTTTTGTCTTGCTGTTCAAGAATCCCTCACGTTCCACGTATAATTGAAATAAACGTTTTGAACGATGTTGTTATTGATGGTTTTGATGATGATGATGATGATGATGATGATGACAATGAAGATAAGCATTCTCACTGTTCGTAATTCCACAGCCATAATATATGACAAATCAGATAAGCATTCTCACTGTTCGTAATTCCACAGCCATAATATATGACAAATCAGCATACTATAATGCCTTGAAATAGACCTGCCAAAATCATGATAATTCTACACAGTGTTAGAGTTAAGGTAATTTGATATCTGCACTTCGAGGAGTCTTCCCTAAACTACCCTTATTGTCTGAAGGAAGCAAAAATTAATTATAGTATTGAAACTGCAGCACTGAAAGGGGTAAAGGATATTTCTCCTAGCCCTTTCAGTAAAAGATATACCCCCTATATTAATTAAATCCAGTGAGGGGTGCTAGAAGAGAAAGGCGCCATCATAATGAAAGGGGTAATCAAGATTGTTTCTAACCTCCCCGGCACAAGGTCTTCTCAGAGCTTTAAAAAAAAAATGATAGGTATAAGGAACAACAGTAAAAAGAGTTTACCGTATTACCACACACACACACACACACACACACAGACCAAAGGAAAAACAAAATGTGCGCACACGCACACACACACACACACACACACACACACACACACACACACACACACACACACACACACACACACACACACACACACACAGACCAAAGGAAAAACAAAATGTAAGCAGAACTTTTTTTTTTCTCTCCATTTCAGATTTTTATGGTTGAGGATCAAACAGCAAAGGCTTTTTTCCCAGGTGGCGTAGGAAACGTGGTAGCGTCTTTTTCGTTTTAATTTATTTTACGTATTACATCTTAGCCTTCGCTCGTAGGGTACTTATGCGGTAATTATGTCGCTTTGTATGCACATAGTTTGCTTGGGTAATATGCATGGTTATACTGACATGTAAATTGCTTAATAAATCAATAAAAGAAGATGTGCTGCGAAATCCTACAAAGTTATTTACATGTGACCCAAAGAACTAGGCGCGAAATTCCCTCCGTCCTCTGTAGGCTAATCTCCTCCCTCCCTTCCAGCAGATATGAAACAAGCACACGATTAAGTCTATATCGTAACGTAGATGTGTTTGTGCTGGAGGAGCAAGACTCGTATTTTCATCAGATTATCTGAGTTTCTGGCACCTCTTGCTCAGCGACTCATTTTGCATACTACACCTAAGTATTCTCTTGTGTGGTATCTATGTCTTCTAAATATTGAGACAGACTGAAGAAATATCACACTATGCCTATGTTCCTCTAACTTAGCCAAAAAACGTTCTCTGTCCGTCTTGAACTCAGTTGTAACAATGGATTTGCACTAACATGTGATGCTCGTCACGGAGAAGTATACACTGTACTATGAAAAGGATGTAGAGCAATAATATTGTCTTTTTCTGCCATGAAGTGACATTAATTACAAGTAGATGAAAATCTGAATCAAGTTAGAGAAAAAAGGGTAATATGAGGATCCTACAACTTGAAATAAACTGTTAAGGAATAGATGCTAAGAATTCTAAATAACAGACAAGATTCTGCACCCATGGAACATGGGAAGATACTTCAATTACCTCTCGTTTTGGTTACTTACCAACAAAGTGCGTTTCTTGAGCGCGTGACGACCAAGCGAGCGGTTGTACAGTCACTCATAAAAGTTGTGATCCTTCCCCAGCCAGCCCCTAACTTTTTCATGTGGTAACACTGTAAGCCCTGCAGCTTCTTACGGTTCAGTCTGTACTCTGAACTTCTGTGCCTGTATGAATCCCAGTCTAGATAGAGGCATCATTTCCTACACTAGGAATATAAATACTCTCTGGTGTTGCAGGCCATTGTCAAATGGAATACTGAGAAATAATATTGAAGGCTCCACAGTTTTCATTGCTTCAATATGGAAAAAAAAAAATCCAAGCTAAAGTCACACATGTTTCGAACAAACAGCAGATTTCTATGAAAAGCGGACTGAGCAAAGGGGTGGAGTCAAGGGGACGGGGCCGAACGCAGAAGCAACCAGCCAGAGCAATGTGTAGCAGTTTGAAACTGGTTTAAGATAAAAAGTGCAGTGAGGAAGGAGGTGCCCTATCATGTCAATATGTTTTGCAATGCCCAAGCCAAAATTATTCGTTTATGTAAGACACATAGATTATGTGAAATTCAAACACCGTAAGAGAGCCTCCCCTTCCAACGATATCGATAGCACGCAACCACATTATATCTTATCACACAATACACAGCAAAGTTTTCGAGTCAATTCTCAATAGAAAAATTTTAAGGCATCTTTCCTATCACAACCTTCTTTCTGATCGTCAGTACGGGTTCTGTCAGGGACATTCCACTGGCAATCTTCTCACCTACCTTTCAGACTCCTGGTCATCCTCCTTTCGGGACTTTGGCGAAAGCTTTGCCATTGCACTTGACATCTCAAAGGCTTTCGATCGAGTCTGGCATAAATCTTTAATTTCCAAACTGCCCTCTTACGGTTTCTATCCTTCTATCTGTGCCTTCATCTCTAGCTTCCTTTCTGGTCGTTCTATAGCCGCTGTTGTAGACGGCCATCGTTCTTCTCCTAGATCTATCAACAGTGGTGTTCCTCAGGACTCTGTCCTATCACCAACTCTCTTTCTTTTATTCATCAATGACCTTCTAAGCTGTACATCTAACCCTATCCACTCATACGCTGATGACTCCACCCTTCACCTTTCCATTCGGTTCCCGCAACGCCAATCTCAGCAGTTACTTCAACAAACAAGGGATGAGGCTATGGCACACCTAATGTCTGACTTGGCTCGTATCTCTGACTGGGGTAAAAATAATCTTGTTTTTAATGCATCTAAGACTCAGTTCTTACACCTATCAACCCGTCAAAATCTTCCACAGGTATACCCACTAAAGTTTAATAATATTCAGCTTAATCCTGCATCATCCTTGAACATGCTTGGGGTTTCATTTACTCGGGACTTATCTTGGAAAGATCATATGACATCTCTTGTAAAATCTGCTTCCAAGAGATTGGGTGTGCTAAGCCGACTCCGTTCCTTCTTTACCCCTGCACAATTGTTGACTCTATACAGGGGTTTTATCCGCCCCTGTGTGGAGTACAACTCTCATGTGTGGGGAGGCTCCCCATATACAGCTCTTCTCAATAGGGTGGAGTCAAAGGCTTTTCGTCTTATTAACTCTCCTCCTCTTACTGACTCCCTTCAACCTCTGTCTCTTCGCCGCACTGTTGCATATTTATCTCTTTTCTATATCGCTACTTTAATGGTCACCGCTCCTCTGAACTGTCTGCATGCATTCCTCCACCTCTACGACGGGCGCGTAGCACCTGTCTAGCAGCAAACTCTCATCCCTTGGCTGTCCAACTCTCTAATGCAAGGGTTAACCGTTACTCCCAGTCTTTCATTTATGCAACAGGTCAACTCTGGAACTGTCTCCCTCTGTCTGTATTTCCTGCTGCCTATGATCTCCAGTCATTCAAACTCAGTGTGTCCAGGCATCTCGAAATGAAAGGATCTTGAATTTGGCTCTCTCTTGTATTTTGTTTTTCTCTTAGAGGGAACTCTTATTGCGGGCTCATGGCCTTTGGTTCCTTCTTCCTCGCATAAAAAAAAAAAGTGCCGAACATCATTCCACAATATAATCTATACCAGACGACACAACACATAATATCACACAAAACTCAGTACACCACACACCACCTCCAAAACACACTACACATCAAAGTGCATTACACAACACCGAGCCAAAACCAATGAGAACCCCACCACATGACACACATGACAAAACACACCACACCACGCATAACACAGACACACACACACACACACACACACACACACACACACACACACACACACACACACACACACACACACACACACACACACACACACACACACACACACACACACACACACACAAGCGCGCGCGCGTGCAATCAAGGTATGAAAGTGAAAAACAACTCATAGCTCTCATGTGTCGCTTTCATAGTGCTCTAAATCGATTTCATAAAGAAACATGTCAATTGATGCCCTCGGCACATTCCTTTGGAAAGCTGGAATTCCAAAAAGGGATTCTTTGGTCTCATGAGTGAATAGGGTTACCAAGCCTCCTACGCCACTCAGAATACTGGAATGTGAATCAGGACGCTTGACTACACCTTTCCTCTTCCTAACTAATATTATCTATAACATCTGACAGAACCTAAATCCAATAAGCCAGAGGATGTCTTTCATTTTATTCACGCCATCTCTGGACGATTCTATTCAGCTTCAGAGATACTGTTTTTAAACTGTATTAGTCAAATACTGTCTTATTAAATTCCTCCAATACAAAAGCCTTACCCAAGTAACACCAAAGCTTAAGTAATACATACGTTACCTGGAATCCAGTTGTAAAGGTTTTTCCTAACCTGAATGCCGACCTCTGGACACCCATCCCACCCCCCCACCACACACATACTTGTGTGTATATTTGTCCAGCTCCACGCTGCCTCTGTTGTTAGCCGCATTTCCTTTCCTTCTCTTTTGTGTTCTTGTATTTTTTCTTTCTTGCTTCCTTGTGGCAGGCACTTCTATCATTCAGAATTAACCGATTCCGACGATTCTTGGATACAAAGAGCAGCCAATGACCTAGTTGTGTCCGTAAGGTTTTGGTTGCTTGGCAACTACTCGTTGCCTAGCAACGGCCGAAAACCCGCATTTTTCGTAATTTTCACATTTTGAGCTGCAGAAGCATTACTAATGGGCGTAGTATGCTCTGACTTCTTTACGCAAAATCTAGAGGTCATTCCGTATCGGAAGTGTGCCATCCATTTTCTTCCCTCTCTCCTTTAGTTTTCACGTGGCAATCCTGCGAAGATTGGCCTCAACGTCCCTAGCAACCAGTACCGGTTTTCAAAACTGTCCCCCTAGTTCCCTAGCTGCTAGATGAAACTGAATGAAAGTTTGCATTCTTATAGACATTGTCAAGTACTAAAACTTTCTATGGTACACCTATGTGCTTCATTGGCCAGGTCAGGGGTCAAACGTCATCAAATGCTAAAACGGTGAAAATCGTTAAAATCACAACTACGCTTGCACGAAATGCTAAGGCTCCGAGGATTATTAGGCCTGGGCCATGATTTTTGAGTGGGATGTTGCACAGAAGAACTTCCAAACAAAAATGACACATAGTATCAAAACTCACTACCAGTAGCTGGCAGTGCCGCCTAGAAGTTGTACTTTTTTTCCGCGAATTCCAAGTTCCCTGGCTCCACAGTGGGTGGATGGAATCGAATGTAACTTTGCATGCTTCTAGACGCAAAAGTGTACTACAAGTGTGCTTCGTACATGCATGACCTAAATCCGCCACGTCAGGGATAAAAGGTTATCAATTGCTGAAAATTTGATTATTGCTAAAATTACCACCTTGCTCGCGCAAAATGCTAAGGCTCCAAAGATTATTAAGCCAGGGCCATGAATCTTGAGAGGAATGTTGCACTGGGATACCTCCATGTAGAGATGACTTTTAGCGTTGAAATTTGTTTCCTGTCGCTGACAAAGCTTGGTCCGCTTTGAGCTGGCCATTGTCTCTTAACGGCTTTGTGTGTGTGTGTGTGTGTGTGTGTGTGTGTGTGTGTGTGTGTGTGTGTGTGTGTGTGTGTGTGTGTGTGTGTGTGTGTGTGTGTATACAAATTACGTCACCCGGGCTGAATGAGGTAACAGCATCACCTATAACCTAATCTTATGTCCGTTAGAATTATTATTCCATTGGTGATAGAATTTCACATCCCTTCACAACAATTTTTCTACCTTTGCAACTTTTTTCCTCCCTTGGCAACATTTTCACGCCGATGTCAACAACCTTAGTAATATTTCCCGTCTCTCTTTTTTTTTTTTTTTTTTTTTCTGACCCAAGGCAACATTTTCTCCCCATGGTAATGTTTTACCGCCCTCAGCAACATTTCCCCTCTTTCGTAACGTTTTCCTCCCTCGGCAAAAATTTTCCTTATTGGCAACATTCTCCCTCCCTTGTCAACATTCTCTCTCCTCTGGCCACAGTTTCCCTCCCTTGGCAACATTCACCCCCTCTAACAACATTCGTCTTCTGTTGGCAACAAATTCCTTCGACTGACATTTTCCCTCCGTTGACAACATCCTCTCTTTTCTCTTCCTTGACAATATCATTTCTCCCTTGACAATGCTTCCCTTATCTCCCTCTCCCTCTCCTGTGCGAATCTCTCTCTCTCTCTCTCTCTCTCTCTCTCTCTCTCTCTCTCTCTCTCTTTCTCTCTCTCTCTCTCTCTCTTGCATTTGCGTATTGCCAATCTCCCTTCCTCATTATCTACCTATTTCAATCAGTCCAACTCCCCTTCATCTGATTACATCCAGTTTCTCACATCTCTTCCATGTACATAATCTCTCTCTCTCTCTCTCTCTCTCTCTCTCTCTCTCTCTCTCTCTCTCTCCCTGCTTCGTCCCTACCTTCCTCACTCGCTTCCCGTTCCTCCCCCTTTCCTCACCACCAAGCCTCTCTACATGCAAAATTTACCTTTGTTTCTACACGCAATGAATGTAAACTGAGACCAATGTCATGTTTATGCCGCCAGTACTAATACAGCGCCTACCTTCCGTCTGGCAGTCGCGTGGCTACAAATGCAATATCGCTCTGGGAGTCTCGTTTACATGCTAAAGTAACATCTGTACTCCATCACGCCTTCTGGGACTAACATATTTTTGAAGGAATGTTTTGGGTTCTTCAGGCATCCCTTTAGCCTGTGTTCCGTGCGAGGAGTTATGTGGCGGTAGTATCTCTCTAAACGAGTCATCGATGCTTTGACTATAATTTATCCTTGTCTCCACCAAATTCTGACCTCCCAAACCTAACCAAACCAAACGTATCCTAGCCTACCCCAGTCTACCGTAACATATAATCTACATTAACATAAACTAACCTTCCCTAACATAATCCAACCTAACCTAACTTACACTAAACTACCTTTTTCTAATCTGTCTATCTTATTCTAACCTAAAATAAAATATAAAGGAAAAATTAAGGTGGTTGGTTCCTCCCATTTGCCACTTCTTTCTGCGAAGGATAATTCCGACGTACTGTTGCCTAACATCACACTTTCAGCTACTGTAGAATTTACGTTAACCACTCAGACTTAAGATGATGGCTGCAATTTTTGTTCCCAGGAGACATAATTTTACTGATGTTACTTAAGTTAGCCTAACCTAATTTCACGCTTGAAGCTTAAGCTGTCTGTTTCATTCTTGTTACCACCGGACAAACCTAACCTAACCTAACTCAACACGTATTTTGGGGCAATAATCTGGGTAGCTGAGTCTTTTCCGCCAGTGTGCTGGGCAAGGATTACTCTCCTAGTATTAATTCCACGCTCAAAGGTATGGAACCGTCAACTAGAACGACTTCTATTTGGATTTTATTATTTCTATCATCAATGACTAACCTAGCCTAAAACTAGTCTACCTTGGCCAAACATGATTTAACATAGCTTCTCCTAACCTGATGTATGATAGGCGATCCTAACTTAGGTTGACCTAATCTGACATAAACATATTTTGAAGAAATATTTTGGGGCAACTTGATTTTCTCCTGCGTCACTGCTGTGTGGAAAGATTTTTCTCAAAGTATTTTCGCTTATCTTCACGCTTATGGCTACAGTTAGCATTAACTCCTGCACATTCCAGTGCCGTCCTTTATATTTTATTCTTGTTGCGGCCATTGAAAATTTCTCATTTTTATTATTATTATTTTTTTTAACTAGAGTGTTTTGAGTGGCGACTTATTAACGCCATGATTACAAGATATCTGTCTCAAACTAAATTACAGTAAACCGTCTTGAGGACGCAAGAATTTATCCAAAGAATACGTCAGGTTTGTGCATGGGTTGAAAATGGACAATAAAGGTCTTACTATACAGCAGTGAAAACAATTTCGTCATTCTGAATGGTGAACAATGGTTGTCGTTGAAACCGTAAATCTTTCACAAGAAGAAGTATTTGATAAGATGAGAAAGAATTGTGCAGGCGTACAAGGGCCAGAATATAATACAGATGCCAACTGAGTGAAAAGAATTAAATGAAAATTTATAAACCATCACCAAGGTTAAGAAAATAGTAATGGATTGGCAATAACAGAAAAAAAAATGATTACAGGGAAAGGATTATTAAAGAATTCTGACTAACAAACAGTTACATAAGAAAATCAGCGGCAAAAAGAGTTACGTAAGAAAACCGGTCACGGTATAAAAGGATTACATGAGGAAATTAGCTGCAGTATAAAGAAAAAAAACTATGGTGATTTGCACGTGAACAACAGAAAGAAAATAAGAACATTTCTCACATAAATATTACAGGATCTGTGAGCATGACTTGATAATGGTGTCCTATGGTGGGAGGGGGAAAGAAAGAAAAACAAAATAAAGAATAAATAAAGATGGGTCCAATAGTAATCAAAGGTCTGCGCTGTGCCTGCCTCTAGTCAACACGTGAACCGCTTTTATTTACTGGATGATCTGCTTTACAGGTATAGTCTTAGATTGCAGCTGCCTGGAGACATGTCCGGGTGGCCACTGTCTTTATGGCTACCTATCTTATGGTGGGGTCAGTCTACTCGTCGTCATCGCTGTTGTTGTTATTATTGTTGTTGTTGTCCGGGACAGTTTTTATGGCATGGCTTTTGCTCCATGACTGCGAATCATATTGGCATGGAGCAAATGTGTGTCTGGGGGAGGGGGGAGAAAGAGGCAGTGAAGGGAGAGGAAACAATGGAGGGAAAGGGAGTGGAGGGAGAGGAGGAAATAGAGGCAGGGGATAGAGGGGTGAAAGGAGAAGCAATCCGGAGGAGAAAGAAGGGGCGATGAGGAGAGTGGAAACGGGAAACAAGGAAAGAGAGGTGAAAACAGGGGTAGTGTGGAGGGCGTAGATAGAGAAAGAGAGGAGAGGGGAAGCAACTGAGGATGGGGGGGGTGGGGAAGGACGAGATAGCAGAGAGGGAAGGGAGAAGAGATAACAACAAAGAGAAATGGTAGTGAGGGGAGGGGAAAGGGAGAGGGGATGGGGTGAGGGGACAAAGAAGGCAAACGGAGGGAGGGGAGGAATAGCCAACGAAGAGATTAGGGAGAAAACACATAGTAGAAACGAAAGGTGTGAGGGTAGGGAAAACGAGAGACAGTGAGGGTAGGTGCGCGGAAAGGAGAGGAAGTGAAGAGAGAGGAAAAGGGAGACACTGGGGAGAGGCAAAGTAGCGGGGGAAGGGGAGAGGGGATACAGCTGAGGGAAAAGAGGAGAGACCGTGGGAAAAGTAGGGAGAGGAGATAACAGCGGAGAGGAAGGAGAGAGGAATGGATGAGAAAGGGGGTAAGTGAGGAGGAAAGGAGACAGATTGAGGGGAGAAGGTGGCGAGTGGGGAGGGAAGAGACAGCAAGGAGGGACGGGAGGAGAGATAGCAGCAAGGATGAAAGTGAGAGGAAAAACAGTGAGGGGAGGAGAGAAGAGAGGGAGTGAGAGGAAGGAGACTGTGGTGGAAGGGGATGTGTTGAGGCTTTGAAAGGGAAATGGGCAAGAAGGGGACATGGGAAATGAACAGAAATTGGGAGGAGAAAGAGGAGAGGCAGCGGAGAAACAACAGAGAGGTGATAACAGCGAAGGGGCAAGGTAACGAAAGGAGGAGAGAGGAGAGGGGAGACAAATGGCGAGAGGGGGAGAAGGGGAGAGAGGAGGCAAATGGGGAGGATAGGAGAGGAGAGGAGAGGGAAGGAATGATAGAATGCGAAGAAGTAGTGGGGGTAGGGGAGAGGGAGAGAGGAATGGGATAGAAAGGGGGAGAAGGGAGATGGGACGTGGGGAATGGATAGGAGAGGGGTTGAGGACAGGGGCAGAGGGAGAAGTACTGCGAACTGGGAGTGCAGACATCTATTATATACGTTATGCCTATTTCCCCGAGTGGGGCGGGCGTTGATACACCTCGACTTTACCAAATTTTGCAGCATGTGTGTTCACTGTATACCCATCTGTTATCATGCAGAATAGCAATAGCTAAAAGGAAGTTATTCTTCAGAAATAATCCTGAAGTCGTCTCTTTATTTAAACTTATTCAGTATAAGGCAATCCCATCGTACTGATGCTGTTATTGTTCATGTTGTTGTTGTTGGTTCAAACTCATATGGAAGTAAACCACGTTGACTACAGACTGAAACTGCCCACCTCCTGCTGTCCATCATCCTTCTTTCGGGGAACAGAGAGGGTTCTGAGAGAGGTCTGTATAACCGGGCATCAGAGCCGCCCGGATATATCGGTGCCACAGAGTGAAGGTCTCCCCCCAAGTACCATTTCCAGCCATGTTTGCTATGGCACCACAGACCGCAAAACGAACATGATTACCTCAAAAAATTGAAATAATTTCCAAATAGTTTTCCAAGGCAGTATCGTGGTATATATTTCATTAATAATGTCTGGTGGTAGCAGGAGCAGATTTATCCCCTTCCATACGATGTCGTATGCTTTTCAGTATATTCTCGTCACCACTAAAGGATTATGTTTAACTGAGGACAGACCCCTAATGATGAAGGTCGTAAAGTCTAACCAAATGTGAAAAAAATTCAAGAGATGGAAAATGTACAATAAAAAATGGGTTCTTGGACTGAAATGGTTAAGCAGACGCTATTGTCCTCAACGCCATGGTCTGTTAGAGAAATGAAATCACTGACTGTGTAAGTGAGGTTGGAAGATGAGGAAACGGAAAATGTGAGTGCATTTAAGTACTTGGGTAGTGTGATAAGTAAAAAGAATGGAAGATTGGAGGATGAAGTGCTTCAAACGGTACAACAAGGAAGAAAGGCTGCTGGTTCTTTGAAAACTGTGATAAGAAATAGGGAAGTGAGCACGGAAGTAAGTCGCTGCATGATAGTATTGCGATATCAACTCCGACGAATGGATGCGAAGCTTAGGCCTTGTTGGAAGGACACAAGAGTGAGAGCAGTGGAAATGAAACACTTAAGAGGAGCACGTAGAATTAGATGGAGAGAGACTTACAAATGAGAAAGTGAAGCAGCGTTGTGGTGTGGATATGGATGTGATAGGAAGCTTTAGGGAGAAATACACTGAGGTGGTTTGGCCACTTGGAGAGGATGGAGAATGAGAAACTAATGGGGAGAGTGTATGTGAGTGAGGTGGAGGGGGTGAGAGGGAGGAGGAGGCTGAGGATGAGAAGGAGGGATGGAGTGGAGAGGTATATGAGAGAGGGGGAGATGGGGGTGAGCTGGGAAGAGGGCAGTGAAATGGCGGAGGACAGGGCGACATGGAGGCAATTTGTTTGTTGCCACCCCTTGCGGGATTAAGGCGTGTGGCAATAATAGTAGTTGTAGTATAGTAGTAGTTTTCAAGGTATTAACGGAAAGTGTTTCCAGCCTCCGCAGTACAAAAGGAAAATATAAGCTGAAAATGCCGCCTTATCATAGCAAGAATAAAAACAAAAACCGGCATCATCATAGCGAAGAGGTTAAAGGGAGACATTTTGTAGCAAGTAATTGTGTGTTTTCTTTTCTCTTTCAAGATTCCGCACCCTTTTAAGTTTATTCTGGTGTTGGATAGGGACGTCTTCATGTAATGGCACCGGTATAGCCAGCGGCTCTAGTGCCTGGTTATTCAAACGTCCCCCAACAACTTCACTGTCCCCAGGAAGGAGGATGGTAGGCTGCAGAGGATTGGGCAGCTTCAGCCTGTTATTCACGGGGCTCAGCTTTCAGATGAACCAGGAGCCACACCATTATCACCACCATCATTAAAACAACAACAACAACAAAGCTTTGTTCTTGCCGAACTACGGAAATCGTTCTCTTCGATGACGTCTTTTAGTTATTTTTCCTGCTACCTCCAGATGATATTCTTCATCTAATCAGGACATCAAATAGTGATGGGGTTATCGAAAAATATATCGGACATATGCTTAAACACAAATGCAGAGGTTCTACATAGGTCCCTCCTTTATGCACTAAGGAAAGCACAGGCTAGCTCTCAATTTTTACATGGCATGTTAAAAGAGCATTAATGGACAGGGGGCGGTTGGTAGCCTTGCCTGACCATTTCTTCCTGACTGAGGAACAGTTGGTATGTCAGAAGCGCTCCCAGTGGAATCGCCGTGACCATTGTTTGTCAAGACGATGCCCGACAACAACAAAAGACGATTTTCCGTCAATTACGTTGGCACTTGTCTGTATGTACTGTATATATACTTTATATACTTTTACAGTTATAAACTGACCAATCAATACTTATGCTGTAGGTATGATAGCTAGCGCGGGAATTATAAGAATTAGGTAATCTTTAAGAAGACATAGGACCATCTCTTAAAAATTATTATTTCTTTTGCCTGCCTTTGAACTGATTCGGTGACATTATAATGGTGTACAGAAGTGCGTCTTGGAGTGTGAAGAGGATCCATAAAAAAACAAGGGAAATATGATTACATAAGGGGCGGGTTAGGTTAGGATAGGATAAGCTTTGTTTGGTCAGCATAATATTGGTTTGGTTAGCACTGCATAAAATTGGTGAGGTTAGGATAAAATGGGTTAGGTAAAGGCAGGATAAAAGGATGGGCTGAGTTAGGAAAATTTAGGTTAGATTTGGATGAACAGGCGCTGATAAGGGTAATTTCGCTCAAAAAAGGCGTTCTAAGATGACGTCCATCAGTCTTCGCTCATCACATGATAACGTAAACAAACACTTTTTTTTTTACAGCTTTTTAATACTTTTATAATTTAAACGAAAACAGTGATACTTGAAAACGCGATCGGAAAATACTTAAACAATTCCATGAAGAGCTAAGGTAAAGAAAAAAAAAAGAGGGGGAATACTACAAAAAATGGTATGCTCCTGTCTCCATAAGGACTGACAAGACTTAGGCTATGCATAGGATGCTGATGATAAATATTTAAAAAAAAATTGAAAACGAAGGAAAGATATAGTTTACAATGCCTAATGTTAAGACGCTAAGATGATTTGCCGTTGCCATGATGTTTCAAAGTTTGGCCTATGTTCTGAAAACAGCAATTTACTCGTTATACATGAGGTATTAACATGTATATTATTATTTATAGCATCGACCGAACGTTCGATATTCAGTTAAATCACTTGGATAAAGTCTAAAAGTGGTTTAAACACGTCAATTTAAGGATTTCGCCTTACTATTAACTACTGTTAAAAAATGGCGATGGGTGTCACCAGATGTCATCACTCGGCCAGAGTAGGGCCCGGGTTTGTCCTTGACCAATTATTCCATAAGGTACAGCCCGCTGGTTTTACTAACAAACAATTTAGCTGCACTGTACACTTACATTGTGTTTTCAGCAAGTTGAAATATTTTTTAAGAAAATCATTTACATCAGTCTTTGTTTTCTGCAGGTACAGGGCTACTTTGTTACTAATACTTAAATATAGGTTTGCAAAAGCCATAGCATGTTTCCTCCGAAAATATATGGAACAACCTCTACAAACTGAGGGAAATCTTTCCCTACTTAAACTTTAGGCACACATTTTTTATATAGGGCACTTAGGAAAGGCCCTACATTGGCTTTAAGCATACGGCTGTATGTCCCGCCAAGATTGAAAAGTTTAAGCTAAATAAAATCGTCAGAAGTTAGAATGAATAAAATGAGAAATAAGTCAGTGGAGATAGTAATTAAAGGTAGATTTCTCACAGCGAATGGTTTACCTCAGTGCCTTCATCCTAGCCTTACAATTTGCTCCTCTCACCTCGTCCAATCCCGATTCTCTCTCCAGTTCCCTACCCACTTTCTCTCACCTCCAACCCCGCTCCTTTCTTCATTTCTCTCGCTCTCTTCTTCTTTTCCTCTCACCCCCTCGCAGACTTCTCTTCACCGCCCCCTCACACCCTCCTCCCTCTCAAGCGTCTTCACATCCCGAAACCCTTCCCTCCACTCCTCTAACCCCGGTCATCTCACTTTTTCCTCCCCCCCCCCTTCCCTCTATTCTAACTCCCATCGTCGTCTCTCCCTTTTCCTCCCTTCCTCCTCTTCCTCCTTCCTCTGCCCCCTCCCCCCGTCCTTTCTCCACTACTCTCTCTCACTCCTTTCTTTCCTCTCACCCCCAGCCTGTCCTTCTCCCGTGCCGGCCATTAGTTCTCAACCTCCTAACCCTTTGACCCCCGCCAGCTTCACTGGGAGCTTTTCAGAAACCACTAAGAAACGAAGGAATGAACACGGACTTTTTAGGTCCAGTCAGTGGTCGGGCTCTTAAAGGGTCACAGGCAGACTTTACATCTCCTTCCCTTCACCTTCACTTCCACTTCCACCGTCAACCCTCAGCGGATCTCTCTCTCTCTCTCTCTCTCTCTCTCTCTCTCTCTCTCTCTCTCTCTCTTTGTATACCGATATACATACATACATAAACACGGTATACACACACACACACACACACACACACACACACACACACACACACACACACACACACACACACACACATGTACCAGTTAAAATGTTTTCAGCTGATGTATTTTCTGCCATCACAGGCCTCAATACTAATAAGGCATATGGGCCTGATGGAGTCCCTCCTGTTGTTCTCAAGAACTGTGCTTCTGTGCTTACACCCTGCCTAGGTAAACTCTTTCGCCTTTGTCTTTCAACTTGTACCTTTCCTTCTTGCTGGAAGTTTGCTCTCATTCAGCCAGTCCCAAAGACAGGTGACCATTCCCAAACCTCTAACTATCGTCCAATTGCTTTAACATCCTGTATCTCATAAGTCTTCGAGTCAATTCTTAATGGAAAAATTTTAAAGTATCTTTCCTATCACAACCTTCTTTCTGATCGTCATTACCGGTTCCGTCAGGGACGCTCCACTGGCGATCTTCTCACCTACCTTTCAGACTCCTGGTCATCCTCCTTTCGGGACTTTGGCGAAAGCTTTGCCATTGCACTTGACATCTCAAAGGCTTTCGATTGAGTCTGGGATGAACCTTTAATTTCCAAACTGCCCTCTTGTGGTTTCTATCCTTCTATCTGTGCCTTCATCTCTAGCTTCCTTTCTGGTCGTTCTATAGCCGCTGTTGTAGACGGCCATCGTTCTTCTCCTTGATCTGTCAACTGTGGTGTTCCTCAGGGCTCTGTCCTATCACCAACTCTCTTCCTTTTATTCATCAATGACCTTCTAAACTGTACGTTGCATCTAAGCCTATCCACTCGTACGCTGATGACTCCACCCTTCGCCTCTCCATTCGGTTCCCGCAACGTCCATCTCAGCATTTACTTCGACAAACAAGGGATGAGTCTATGGCACACCTAATGTCTGACTTGGCTCGTATCTCTGACTGGGGTAAAAAATAATCTTGTTGTTTTTATTGCATCAAAGACTCAGTGTTTGCACCTATCAACCCGACAAAATCTTCCACAGGTATACCCTCTAATGTTTAATAATATTCAGCTTAATCCTGCATCATCCTTGACCATGCTTGGGGTTTCATTTACTCGGGACTTATCTTGGAAAGATCATATTACATCTCTCGTAAAATCTGCTTCCAAGAGATTAGGTGTGTTAAGCCGACTCCGTTCCTTCTTTACCCCTGCACAATTAATGACTCTATACAGGGGTTTTATCCGCCCCTGTGTGGAGTACAACTCTCATGTGTGGGGAGGCTCCCCATATACAGCTCCTCTCAATAGGGTGGAGTCAAAGGCTTTTCATCTCATTAACTCTCCTCCTCTTACTGACTCCCTTCAACCTCTGTCTCTTAATCGCACTGTTGCTTATTTATCTCTTTTCTATCGATACTTCAATGGTCACTGCTCCTGTGAACTGTCTGCATGCATTCCTCCACCTCTACGACGGGCGCGTAGCACCTGTCTAGCAGCAAACTCTCATCCCTTTTTTGTCCAACTCTCTAATGCAAGAGTTAACCGTTACTCCCAGTCCTTCATTTATGCAACAGGTCAACTCTGGAACTGTCTCCCTCTGTCTGTATTTCCTGCTTCCTATGATCTCCAGTCATTCAAACGCAGTGTGTCCAGGCATCTCGAAATGATCGGATCCTGAATTTGGCTCTCTCTTTTGTTTTTTGTTTTTTTCTCTTGGAAGGAACAATAATTGCGGGCTTGCGGCCTTTGGTTCCTTCTTCCTCGCATTAAAAAAAAAGAAAGTATCAGTATATTTGTACAAAGCTGCTTCCTTTTCTCATGCTTTCGGGTACAGTGTAAATCTATAACTATTAAAGTCTGATCACTTGGCAGGAATCGTAGGATTTACGTGATCTGCACATTTGTGTAATTGTACAATTCTCTCCCCCTCCCTCGCTCTCTGTCTGTCTGTCTGTCTGGTCCTCCTCCTCCTCCTCCTCCCTCTCCTCCTCCTCCTCCTCCTCCTACTCCTTGCCGTCAGATTTATCCTAATGTAATTCAAAAACCAGTGAATGGACTCCGATGAAAGTTTTCAGCTGCAGGCATTGTGACGTGAATTGTGCGTCTGGATGCCAATAAAATTTTGCATAATTCAGTCGGTGTGACGTACAGCAGCAGGTGGGATGACATGCTCTCGTTGTTGTTTCTGACAGACGATTTTATTCAAAGTAATTGTTACTGTTCTTATATTACCCTTGTCCGTCTGGCCGAACAGATCCAACAACCGTAGGCAAGCAACCGTTCCAGCAGGGTCGTCCCGTGCAGTGCACCGATGCTCCCCCGCGGCAGACAGCGCCTCACCACATAGACACTGGGAAGAGTGCGGAGGTTTCGTTGCTGGATGGATGTTGCATCTACGTCTCTCCACCCACTTAATACGGGCAACATAGTAGGCTCCACATCATCCCGTTACCTAGTTATATGGTTACCACCCAGCACAGTGAATGTTTTTTTTGGTTACAGGGAACCAATAGTCACTTTGCTCAGTGTAGAGTCACCTGAAGTGGAAAGAAGAGTAACAAAAAATGAGAGAACGAATGAAAATAAGAAGAGAGAAGGGCAGGCACAAAAAGAGAACGATAAAGGCGAAGGAAGAAGCAGGCAGCACTACATTAAGTGAGGGGATGAAGGATACCCCATCTACCTCCTATTCATAATAGGAGATACGATGAATGGAGAATAAGAGATTGACTAAGAGAGTGTATATGAGGTGGAGGAGGAGAGTGGAAAGGAAAGAGACCGAAGAAGGAGTAGAGGGCTGGATGGGTTGCAGAAGTATATGACTGAAGATGGTGTTAGTTGGAGAGAGGATAGCCTGATGGCAGAGGACAAAGTGATATGGAGGCGATTTGTTGTGGCTCCGCATACCAGGATTGAGGTAACAGACTATAATTAGGCAGACGGTTGATGGGATGACACTCATTATTTGTTCTACCTACGGATGATTTTATTCACAGGTAGGACGACAGTATTTCCCAAGTTGAAGCCCTTCTTGTTATTGTGTCCTTAGGCTGATGTGAACGTGAACCCAGTGGACTGCCGGTTGAAGCCGCCCACAATCGACTTAACTCGTTCAGTCCGATAACGTGTTTTACTGCTTTATTCTTACTACATTCACACGAGTATAATTACCTTTGATTAAACTGGAGGGATGAACGAAGAATATAGTTAAAGCTCGAAATCCATACTACGAGAAAACTGAACAAAAACCTCTGAAATTAGCAAGAATATAAGAACGACACTTGTCAGAGTGAAAGGGTTAACAAAGCACAAGACGAACCTCATTGACTGAAAGAACTGTAAGCAGCTTCATTTATCTCATTCATTGTGGTGACATCTTTCCATTCTAGTCTTGCAACCGACAGAGGACTTCGTGCGGCACACCAGTTGGTATGATGTGCCCTGATTATTGCTCAGCTTTAACCCAACAACAACTACCTGTCTACCTCCGTGTCGGTCTACCTATCTGTCTATCTACCTACCTGCCTACCTACCTAACTAACTATCTATTTATCTATCTATCTATCTGTCTGTCTATCAATCTATCTATCTATATGTCTCTTATTCTCTGCCTGTCTTTCTGTCTGTCAAACGTTATCTATCTTTCTGTGTCTGTCTGTCTGTCTGTCTGCCTCTATGTATCTATCTATTTACTTCTCTCTCTCAAGATAGACAGATAGATAGATAGATAGACAGACAGACAGATAGACAGTTAGATAGACACAGATAGATAGATAGATAGATAGATACTGTAGATAGTTAGACAGATAAGTATATCATCATTACACGTAACATTCCACTGCGGGACAGGTATCTCCCAAATGTTTCCACCTATTCCGGTCTTGTGCTGCTTCTTCCCTTCCAGAACCCTAAGATCACTGAAGAATTTTCTGGTTTCATCTCATGCTCTTTGTTATGTGTCTGGAACCCTATGTCTCCTGAAGGATTTTTTGTTTTTTGTTTTTAATCGTCACAGCAAAAAGATTCTGGTCTTGCTCTTGGTCTTCTAGAATCAGTTAACTCCCAGTGTGTCTCTTTCCTTATCCTTCTGTTATGGTGTCTTCTGCTAATATGGTCCCCCTACTGCCATTTCTGTTCTATTACTTTTATTTTTTATGTATTCTACTTAAGTCCGTTTCCTTATTCAAGCTGATGCTTTCTTATCTCTTAAAGTGATTCCTGGCATCGATCTATCTATAGCCTACCTCTCTGGACACTTCTTACCTTTCTTTCCAGTGTTTCGGTCATTGTCCATGTCTCTGAGCAGTAAGTCATTACATGGAGAACGCACTGATTAAAAACTTTTCTCTTTAAACACAACGGTAAAACACCCTTTAATATGCCACTCTGTCCACCAAACGCGCTCCAACCCAGCTGTATGCGTCTTCTTATTTCAGGTTCGAATGATGGGTTAGTCTGTACAAGATGCCCTAGGAATACAAATTCACCAACAAAATAAAAATATATATATTCTTTATTCTTTTCTCCTCAGTCTGAACTCGGTTATTAAACATGACCTTTTTTTTCTTATCGTCAGTCCAACGCAAAGGCTTTCTATGTTGGAGTCTTCTATCAACTGTTGCAGCTTTTAACCACTCGTAGAAGAGAACAATGTATACTAAGTATCCATCTGTCTGTCTACCAATAAACAAACGCCTCAATCCCGTACGTAATGGCCACGAACTAATTTCCTCCATATTGCCCAGTCCTCTGCCATTAGGCTGATTTCCTCCGACCCATACCACTCTCATTCTCCATTCTCCACCCATTTCCTCCACCTGATTCTAGGCCTCCATCCCCCCTCTCTCCCTACACTTTACCAACATACATCCGACTCAAGCTTTCACTTTCCATTCGCTGCACATGGCCAAACCACCTTACGATTATCCTGTGCGAACTGATTGTGAGAGATTGCTGCATACAGACACTTACGTTATATTCATGTCAAGGGAGATGCCATTGACTGAAGGAATTAGAAACAACTTTCCTCAACCCCCATAGCACAAGGAATCTCTCACTTTATTTTAGTGGTCATCACACAGTTTTCTTACGTTTAACCTGTTCCGTAGGTTGATTATTTTTTGTGCTATCGGAGAACTTGTTGCCTGAGAGATGACGAAAGAAAGGGTGAAGAATGCATTAACGAGGTTGAAAAATGGTAAGACAAGAGTGTTGAGGCAGGAGATTGAAGCACAGACAGCAGATTACGACGGAGAATGACATGAAATATTAGTGGAAAATGTGCCAGAGAAAATGGTTTATTGAACTTGTGGTAGTGGAAAAGTCTTATTGTACCATTTTACAAAAGCAAAGATGAATCAAAATAATTACTAAATATTTCTCGTCAGATAAATCTGTTTAGTGCTGGAGGACGGGTGGATAATCAGAGCTGTACACTCCCTCTCACGATCGATACAACTCTAATTATCTATGCCAGCTAACGATAGACGATTTGAGTTAGATAAGTGTGATTCATAAGACCCTGAGAAAATCAGACTTTTCAGCTTTAAGTTCACTGTGACCCTGCCAGCTTTATTATTGAGTCATGAGAGCCTAAGAAAGATTACTTTGTCATTATACGTGTCGTATGGCCAAGACAACTTCAGTATTGAAACAGGAGGACCTAGGAAATTACCGGTAACCTTGTCAACACTAACTTTTGCAACCAGAACAAATCATGTTTTTTATTCCAGTTAGCGATAACTGATATTATTCACCTTAGTGTCATACCAGCCTAAGTGTTCAGAGAGTAATATGTAAAGCAGGCGGCTAGGTTCATAAGGCTGTTTATTGCTGTTAACTTTCCCGTCAGTCTTAAAGTTCAGGCAGTTCACACATGTATCTGACAATACGGGCTCACACCTGTTAACACTCTTTGGCTCATGATTCCCTCTTACCTGAATACATCATCAGGCGTTGCTGAAATACAATACTACAGTTGCCCCGACCATAAGAGGGTTATGATAACAGGCAGAAATCAATACAGTTTGTTTCACCGTTACTTGACGAAGATTTTCGTCTTTTTGTGGGTATTTCACGCAGCTCGGTGGTAAGAAAAAACAGGACTACGGCGTTGCATCAAACATCATTCTACTTATAATCTACTGTGGCAACTCACCATTAAAGACGAAGAGATGGAAATTTTAGGTCAACTTACACCAAAGGGAGCATAGAATTTGCAGCATACACACACACACACGTGCGCGCACACACACACACACACACACGCGCGCGCGCGCACACACACACACACACACACACACACACACACACACACACACACACACACACACACACACACACACACACACACACACACACACACACACACCACACGTGTATATAACAATAATTATGAACTCATACTTGTTAATGTGCTATTGCTAATAATAAGCAATCTGGCTACCCCTCACTCCCATCACCGAGGCGACCACTGCACTGCGACCACACACGCCACCAATATGTTACAACTCCACAATTATCCGTAATGGTATTATGGATTGCAATTGGCAGGCTGCACAGAGCGTATCAACATATTAGCGTGGAATGGCGGGTTATCAGGGGGTTACAGGTTATGGCAACATGTGTGTCTGCGCAGAATTAACTAATGAGACGGCGAAATGGTCACGCTTCCACTAACACCCGCTACTCATAACTCACACATGCACACATACACAGTCACATGGGGACAGTTGAATGGTTATAAAACAAAGATAAATACACAGAGGCAATCTGATTAATTGATCCTACCTTGGATTAACTGGTACATGCATACAAACATACTTACAGATATAGTGTTTACGGAAATGATGGACAGTTTGATGAATATAACACACACACACACACACACACACACACACACACACACACACACACACACACACACACACACACACACACACACACACACACACACACACACACACACACACACACACACACCGAACATTACCCGTTTCGCTTTTCGAGCCCATACGAAAAAATGTGCTTGAGAGTTGTGGGTCAATGTCATTTTATATTCAGTTTCATATTTACGAATACGTTATAATTTTATCAGTCATAATTTTGTTAGTTGTTTTTAGACCATACAACTGCTATTTGTAAATATGTATAAATCTAAGTTATTGCGCCCGCGCTTGCAAAGGAGTTGGTGCCGTGTGACCATTTTTATCAGATTTTTGCCGAATTTGTAGGTGTGGTTGAGATTCAGACAAGAGGTTGCTCTGATCTTTCTGAGACAAAAGTCTGACCTACTAAAATCAACTGAGGTAGTTTTCATCCAGTTTAGACCAAACATGGAAGAAAGGCTGAGGGTAAGACAAGAACGAAAGGATTCTACTTTGAGAAGAGTCAAAGTTCAAAGTTACAGGGCAAGGCAAGAGCTATACCCATGTGTCAGCATGTGCGGAATATAATTAAAACAATTTTGTTCTGATTAGTATCAAGCTTGGTGGATAGGTTAATGTTCACCCGATGATATGACCTATTGTTTTTTAGAGTGATAGGTAAAAGGCGAAGGTCACACTACAAAGTCACCTAAAACATCTTTTCTCTTAATTCGGTTAAATTTTATGGAAGGGTTCAGGGTTACGAAACGATTAAATGATTTGATGTAAACGACATTTATCGGAGGTCCTGGTCATAAATTAACGTATAAAGTCAACTCAAACGATTTTATCTGATGTGAATCAACCTTGGTGGAAATGTTAACGGCCATGCCAAAAAGAAGTGATTCTATCTTGAGAAAAATCATTCAAAGGTAAGGTCACTGTGCAGGGCCAAAAGCAGTACGTCTGTTTGGGTGAACAAGATATCTGTTGTAACACAATTTGTACTGTAACACTGTTTATATTGTAACACAGTTTGTAACACAATTTGTATTGTAACACAGTTCTAGTCCAATTTGGATCAAACTTGGTGGAAAGGCTGAGGATCATCCAAGGGGTTGACTTACTGTTTTTTCGTGTACTAGGTGGACGGTCAAGGTCACTTGGCAAGGACAACCGCAACAGCATTCTGCAGATTTGGATCAAACTTTGTGGAAGGGTTCAGATTACGGTATGGGTAAAGAGACAGGACTTAAAGAATAATTAGTCAGTGATCACAGACACTGAAGCTGGTTTGTAGTTAAGGTCACACGGCAAAGTTAGCTTAAACAGTTCTGATATGTCTTGAACAAAACTTGGTGGAAGGACTGAGGGTCAGACAAGAAAGAAGGAATTTGATTTTGAGAGCACTAAACTGAAGGTCAAGGTCACGGAGAAAAGTCAAAAGTTCGGTCCAGTGATGGTGGGCTTGGGTGTTGCACTCTGTTCTTTCTCATTCAAATGAATGTGTTCTGTACACATTCATCTGAAAAATGAAGTAGTTGGTGCAGTGAAGGCCTTGATAAGAAACGGAGGCTTGAATGTTGCAGCTGCACGAGGCTTACATGAAGAAGTGTTAGTGCCAGCTTTAACATATGGATGTGAGACTATGGTGTGGCATGAAAATGAAAAGTCAAGAGTAAGAGCAGTGGAGATGGGACTGCTGAGGAGTGTATGTGGAGTACAGAGCGTGGATTGGACACGAAATAATGTGATTCGTGAAAGATATGGAGTGAGGAAGTCAGTGGACACCAGAATCGAAGAAAGTGTAATGAGATGGTTTGGTCATGTGGAGAGAATGGATAACAACAGAGTGGTGAAAAAGGTATAAGTGAGCGAATTTGTAGGCGGGAGGAGGCGAGGTAGGCCAAGGAGAAGGTGGAGAGATATGGTGGATGAGTGTGTGAGGAAGAGAGGTTGGGAAGTCAGTCAGGCTAGGGAACTGACAAGAGATCGAACTAGCTGGATGAATGTTGTGAGGAAAAGTGCATGAGCAGGGATTTGGCAGCCTTTTTTAACGTGGCAGCGTCCGGATCAACTCTGTCGGATACGTTTATGTGAAGCTACAGAACGTGATGAATGTTTTTGGCGTATCCCATAGAGCCAGGATTCCGGGGGCTTGAATGTTGAGTGAATGGATGCGTGGCCCATTAGACTGGGCAAATTTGGGCTGTCTAGACATTCCCAATACTCACTCTGCCCTAGGGTGAGAAAGGAGGTCCGGATGATGATGATGATGATGATGATTTATATTTTTCTATATACGCAACGTTACATTTGTGGTGAATAAAATTCTCTCTTTCTCTCTCTCTCTCTCTCTGATTGTCTATCTATGTATGTACGAATGTAGGTATGTATGTCTATATGTACGTATGTACGTATGTGTGCATGTATGTATCTCGGAAAGTAGGATTACGTGGAAATTATACTCCAATAGTTCCAGCTGTTACTGCAAGTCAGCTTCATGTTAACTGCATTTTTTTTTCCGGCGATTAGAAACTAAAATAGCGCCAGGGCACAGACAAGGCCGTGGGTGTTACGATAAACAATAACCATAAATGCTAAAAAAAGACTCCCATCAGGAAAAAGGTAAATGCCACTTTAACACTCAGGCTCATTTGACTCACTCTTAACTGAATAAAATCGTTTGGCTTTGGCGGGAATACAACGCTGAATTTTCCCGACAATAGAATTTTAATAGCTCCGGGAGAGACACTCAAACTCCTATGGCTCCTTCAGCTGGGTAAAATTGTCCGATGTTAGCTGGAATAATGTACGAGAGAAGATGCTGCCACCAGGGGGTAAAGATAATGACTTCGCCCTAATATGTTATTTACGGGTATCCATCGTAACTTTGCGATATTTAAACATTTCAGTCCGATGACGCATTTCTTAAGGTTCATGCTTGCTACCTCCAGACGATTTTACACAAGTTTTAAGAGGATATTCTTGTGCAGGGATTAGATTAAGCTTTCATTAACTCATCAGTCTGACGGCCTTTTTTTATCAGTTCTTCCAACCCCCAAGCGCAACATCTATAGCGGCGAGGTTAGAAATAGTATCCATTAACCCTTTACAAGACTGTTTTATTCTGGACCTAATAAAACTGCCCAAATATACCAAACCTAAAATAAAAATGCAACATCGGACTGTAAGGGTTAAAGCATTGAGCGAGGCCATCCTTAAATAGTGGCAAATCTGTATGGTGGAAAGAACGAGAAAAATAACCTACGTCATCGGATTTAAGGAATTAGGCAAGAAAAGTATATCAGGGAAATAAGTAGGCGGAAAAACTTCAGGCGTAAAGCACAAAAACTTAGACTAACAGCTAAGCCTTTCCGTCCCAAAACTTTAAGGTATTTATGCAGGGAAAAATAAGCCGGTATACAATAATTACAGCCAAGGAGCAGAGATTTAGGACGAGGACAACGTACGATACACCCCGTGGCCCAGACTTCCCCGTACAATTAACATAACTTATCTGAGAAAACAAGTGTGTGTGTGTGTGTGTGTGTGTGTGTGTGTGTGTGTGTGTGTGTGTGTGTGTGTGTGTGTGTGTGTGTGTGTGTGTGTGTGTGTGTGTGTGTGTGTGTGTGTGTGTGTGTGTGTGTGTGTGTGTGTGTGTGTGTGTGTGTGTGTATCCACGGGAAATACATTCAGGGACAAAACTTTGGGTCCTGTTCCTACTGTTCCATTGTGTCTGCTTTGTACTTATGTGTGTGTGTGTGTGTGTGTGTGTGTGTGTGTGTGTGTGTGTGAGAGAGAGAGAGAGAGAGAGAGAGAATATCCATTTCTCTCCTTCCCGACGCAGCATGTCAGAACGAATTATCTATGGACAGAGGAGGGCACCAAGCCTCCCTCACCTTAGGATTATTAGCCAGTAAAGTGAAGTGGTTAACAGATGAGCTGAAATACTGTGGCAAACTCCATCCTCGACTGTACATTAAGTAGTAATTATTTCTAGATGTTTAGTGCGGTAAACTGGGAGAATTCGGACAATCAGGGGTGGGATTCGGACACACACACACACACACACACACACACACACACACACACACACACACACACACACACACACACCGATTTATTTTTTCAGAAAGAACTAGAAACATAGAAGACTTTACACGTCGCATTCGTCGTTCTTCTTGCTAAACCAGTCATACGTTTACAATAATTTTCCCTACAGTAACCAAGATTTGTTTTCGTAGGAGGAAAAGATACGTGGGACAACTCTACTTTCCCTTATTCTGGTTTTCCTGCAAAGACAAGAAATGGTTACGAGAAAATGTCAGTAAATTCGTTTGTGCATCTCATCCCTGCTTCGTAGCTCCTGAGCCTTAACTTGGCCCATATTAATTTTTCATCCGACTGCAGCTTGTTCAACGTAGCTCAGTGGCAACAAAAGACATCACTGCGGCTGCACACATTTTCCACTGAACTCTTCCTCTATTACCATCATATTCAGGTGATAAGCTGTTGTTATAACTGTCTATTAAGAAGACAGATGGCAATTTTTAGCCAAGTTAAACTGAATAATGTATAGGATTTGATATTCAGCTCTTTCACTCCAATGACGTCATATTTTAGTAATTCTCCTTACATCCAGGAATTTAGTCAGTTTTAGACAAACTTTCAAAACAAGGTATCAGATTTGGTAATCATGGACACTAATACTACTACACCTCATTTCGAGGAAGAAGAAAAAATAACCTGAAATAACATTCTCTTGACTCCAGTGACGTATTTACTTTGTTCTTGCTACTCTCACTTTTTCTCTTCTTAGCAGATATTACTCATTTCTGAGGGGACAGATACTGTCTTCCTTTACGAGCTTCAGTATTAGGAGTCACCTAAGTTGAGTAAAATCGTCTGGTAGTAGCAGGAATATCATTTGTCATCCAATTCATGGAGTTAGTTACATTCCTTTTAATGTATCTTGGCCTATAATCGTCATTACTTCGTCTTGAATGCTGGTATGTATCAATTATTTAGCACTAAAATGTGATGCTGGTTTCTATGAAGTGCGATGGAAAGACTACAAAATCGTAGCATTGTTTTTTTTTTTTTTTTTTTTTTTTCTGTCTGACCTACGGGAGATCAGCTGAAATGGGGCATGCAGATTAAGGTGAAAGAACTATATCAGGCAGTTCTTCATCCAAAAGACATAACACATAACTGGGTAACAGCCACACATTTTACCCCTTCAAGGTGGTTCATGGTCTAAGGCTAGGCTTCCGCAGTCCATTACTTTCAATGGTAGTTGACCAACCAACTCTACCTGGTGGCATTACATGATCGAATAGCCTCCCGTCACCTCTGTCGGATCGAACCTGTGCAAGACCGTCTAAGTATTGGGCCACTAGACGACACTGTATACCGACGACTTTCTGCATTTACTCCGTCGAACCAATACGCAGTCGTCATGAACAGTCATGCTCATATCCACTTCATATGGCCATACTGGCAGACAGTGAGCGGTGATTTCAGAAGCCCAATGGTGAGATCCGCCGAGCCCAACAATCTTCTCAGAATACTATGCCAGTGTCTCATAGCTGTTCGACAGAAGGTAGATCGATATTACTGTCCGCAACCTACTGTGTTGGTCGACTGGCTCATTAAAGGGGTGTGCGTGCCAGGTGCGTGCGCAAACCTACACACTGACCACCGACCACCTGAAAACCTTCTGAAGGCAGGCGAAATCATATTTTATGTTAGTTGAAGTTATCAGACCATTTAACTTTGATACTGAATGGGTTAATAAATGCTGATTCTAACACCTCTAGATCGAATGTCTCCCCAAAGCCGAATATATCTGAAGGAAGTAAAATATTAATTAATATTACAGAAGTACCATCAGTGTTGTAATTCCTTTTATTCCGCTGGGGCTAAAAAATATTACAGTTTCGGCGAGTAGACTTCTTTTTCTCCTAATCCATGTGACTATCTTTTTCTTTTTCTTTCTCTTCTTTCTCCAACCGCTCTTACAAACCGAACATGGATGCTATATTTTAGGCGACGTCTCTCTCTCTCTCTCTCTCTCTCTCTCTCTCTGTGTTTGTGTGTGTGTGTGTGTGTGTGTGTGTGTGTGTGTGAACACTAACTCAAACAGTTTTTATCCAGTTCTATCCAAACTAGCCGTAAGAGTTCACTGTTGGCTAAAAGGTTGATGTTCTTTTTGCTATCCGAACTACGGGTTAAAGAAAAAGGTTCCAGAGCTAGGCAAAAGTCTAACTCAGCAAGGTTAAATGATACATTTTTCATCCAGTTTAAATCAAGCTTGGGAAAGATTGAAAGTAAGGCAACAACTATGGACTTCAATTTTGCAAGCTATGTGTCAAAGGTCAAGGTTTGTGTGTGAACAAAATGACTAAAATGGTTTTGATCTGATATGAACCAGACTTAGTGGCCAGGCTGACAATCACCCGAGGGCTGACATAAAAGGTACTGTTTGTAAAAGGTAAAGGGCACAAGGAAAAATCAACTTAAGCTGTTTTTAATCTACTTAGATCACACTTTTGGGGATGCTACAAGGTACGGTAAGGATAAAGGGATTCGATTTTTAAAATAATCACTGAATGGTAACGTTCATAAGGAAAGATCAAATGGCAAAGTCAAAAGACAAGGTCGCCTTCAACAGCTCTGTTCTGCTGTGTACCAAACTTGATGGAAGGGTTAAAGTTCAGGCAGAGGTGAAACTAATTCGACTTTGACAGCAACTAGACAAAGGAGGCCTGAGGGTGAAGTAAAATGTTAGTCCCTTTGACCAATTCTCGGACACGGGAGATGCACACTCTAAATTTTCCTGCTTCTTTGTTTATTATTGAGATAGGACTACAGTTTATTTACGGTAAGGGAGACCTCTCGTAGTGAATGGGTTACTCTCTTCAGCCCAATAGGGCATTCCAAAATTTCTTTCTTGTTATATCCAAGTCATTCGTCTTCTGTGGAAATGCGTCTAGTTACTTGTATGAAGTGTTAAACTCACATAGCTCGAGGATATATTTTTCATTATATTCTTGCCATCTCCTAACGATTTTACTCGGCTTAGGATAACCTTTTCGAACTGGTGAGGTTACATATGGACGTTGTAAGCCCCTCAAAGCCACGAGGCCTATCGTACGTTTAAAACCATCAGCTAGCAGCAAGGATAAACAAAAAAATAGCGTCACACAGATTCAAGGAAGGCAACATCTAACCCCATCAAGTGGAATAATCTCCCCTAAGCATACTCAATCGTCCAGTGGCTGCAAGTATGGGGTGTAAATATACATCATCGACCTGAAAATATAAATTTTTTGGTTGCGAACTTTCTACTATGGATTTTATTCCGCCTAACGTCAGATGATTTCACTATGATCAAAAGAGATATAGATCAGCAAGAATGCGAGAAATATAACAACATAAACGCTAAAATAATAACGACTGATAATTATGACTGGCCGAGAATAAAAAGCTTCGCATATTATTCTGGCTGACAGTGGCTTCCTTTAGCCACTCTCCGGCCACTCACTGCAGAAAAAGTGTTCATACAGGACCCAATTATCTTATGTCTATGACTGTATTCTTATCGGTTAAGAAGGCTTCCTGTTGTTGCAAAGGAACACCTTCATGTGGTGACGCTGATGTAAGCGGGCGAAACTTTACCACGTTTACTTAAACTTGGCCTAAAATTTACCCATACCCATCTTGAATCTTGGCCTAAAATTTACCCATACCCATCTTGAATGCTCATCTGAAATGAAAGAAAAGCATTCGGAAGCCGAATTCTAATCGCCCTTCGGATTATACTGATGGCTAAGTTACAAGGTGCTTATAAACAAAATATGAAGAAAATGCGTTAAACTCCTACGGAATTCAGTCACCCCGTTTCACAAAAGCCAGTCCATATTAGAGACACTAGTTGACCTTTGGCAGCTATTTTGGTGACCGTGACCTTGACCCCGAGTACCCACTTCCGAACTTGTTCGAGATTTTGCCCATATCTTGATACCCTGCAGGTATTCATCAATGACCTTCTAAGCTGTACATCTAACCCTATCCACTCATACGCTGATGACTCCACCCTTCACCTTTCCATTCGATTCCCGCAACGTCCATCTCAGTAGTTACTTCAACAAACAAGGGATGAGGCTATGGCACACCTAATGTCTGACCTGGCTCGTATCTCTGACTGGGGTAAAAATAATCTTGTTGTTTTTAATGCATCAAAGACTCAGTTTTTGCACCTATCAACCCGACAAAATCTTCAACAGGTGTACCCACTAATGTTTAATAATATTCAGCTTAATCTTGCATCATCCTTGAATATGCTTGGGGTTTCATTTACTCGGAACTTATCTTGGAAAAATCATATTATATCTCTTGTAAAATCTGCTTCCAAGAGATTGGGTGTGCTC
>NC_136958.1:21845330-21890330 GCF_032717465.1 Coenobita brevimanus
CGATAAGGATAGGCTTAAAAGGTAGGCAAACGAATGGACAAGGTTGTAAAAAGTACAAAGGAACTGCAAAGGACAAACAGCAATAGACCTGATTGGTCATTTCGTGGCTGTTTAGTATAGAGAAGGCATTGCATCAGCTAAAGATAGAAATTGAAAAGAAGAAAGTCTCTCCCCCATCCACCAAACCCTTCAGCTGAAGCCAGCAGGAAATAGTGAGAAGGAACACCATGCATCATAGAAAAGATGTCACGGAAATTTCATAGGAAAGAGGGTAAGGAAATCATATTTTACACTATTTACCTGAAAAAGAGAGTAATAATACGTCAACAATATTTATCGATGTTGTTCTCCAGTTGAATCATCGAGGCTCTGAAAAAGAAAATCATATATACTACAGGAATGTATTATCCACTAGTGAACATGCATGGCTGCGGGTTAGACCACGGATACTTATGGAAGCGGCGTTTAAAGGTTAGTACTGTATCACAGTCTACTACACTGGAAGGTGATATGTTCCGTATGTGTGCAGCTCTATTAAAAAAGAAATGTTTATCTTCGTGTGACTGCAATCCTTTGCCGATGAGAGAGAGAGAGAGAGAGAGAGAGAGAACAGGGGATGCCTTAAGGCAGGATGGATGGGAAGGGAATGAAAAGAGAAAGAGGTGCAGTATGAAGGGAAGGGATGGAGGATTAACTGGTACACTTCTATGACACAGTTATTATTCTATTCTTGGTGCCATCTGACAACTTTCGTTTGCCTTGAGGAGACGTTTCATAGTAAAGGAGCTGAGTGGAGGTAGCGCTATCCCTCATCACTGCAAGAGGTTTTCCTGGAGTTATAGAGAAGCGTCTGAAGAGGAGGGAATGGGGAGGGAGGTGCAGGTGATGGAAAAAAGAAAGAATTGATAGACAGGGAGGAATGAGGAGGACAAGGCGAGGAAGTGGGAAGATAAGAGGAGTGAAAGGGAAGGAAAGAGATGGGAGGAATAAAGTAAGGGGAGGGAAGGGGAGGATAAGAGGAGTGAGGAGTAAGATAAGGGGCGTGAGAAGGAGGATAATGCGATGAGGAGGAGGATAATGGGAAGGAGGGGAAGGGTAAAGATGGATAAGGATAGTAAAGAGGAAAAAGGGGGAAAGAAAGGGAGTGATACGGGAGGGTAATGAGAGGAAGGAAAAAAGTAAAAGAAGGAGGGTAATGGAAAGGTGGAGTTGGATTAAAGAGAAGGAAGGTAAATAGAATGAAGTGGAAGGTAAATGAAGGAAAGGAAGGGTAAGAGTAGGGAGAGAAAGGTTAGAGGAGGGAGGGGAAAGGTAAGTAAGGGAGAAGGGAGGGCCAGATAAGGGGGGGAAGAGAAATAGTCTGAGATTAGGAAGGCGTGGAGGGAATCAACCGGGGATAGAGGAAGAGTATTAGAGAAAAGGGAGGGGGGGGGGGCAAAAAGAGAGGGAAAGAAGGAGGAGAGAGGGGAGGAGGAGGATAAGAGAGAGAGAAGAAGGCGAGAAGAAAACTGGATGAGCAAAAAGACGAATAGAAGGACGATCAGGGATAATGAAAAGGGAAAGATCGGAAGAAATGAGATATGTGAGAATCAAACTGAGGAGGAAAATGAGAGGATGCAATAATGGCTAAAAATAAGGAAAGAAAGGAGGGAGATGACGAGTGGGAGAGAGCCAGGTGAGGAAAATCAGAAGAAGGGAGCAGAGGAGAGAAGGAAGAGTAAGGGAGGAGAGTAGGTGAAAGAAGTGGATGATCAGATGAGAAAAGGGGTGAAAAAAGATTAGGAGAGGAGGAGGAGTAAGAAAATCAGAGGAAGAGAAAGAACAGAAATGTGGAGAACGAGAAAGAGATCAGAGGAGGAGGAGGAGGAGGAGGAGAAAATGATGAAGAGGAAGGTCGAATGAAGGGAGGGGGGTGAGGGAAGATCAGAAGAAGAAAAAATGAGTAGGAAAACAGAGGAAGATAGGAGGCCAGGTGAAGCGACTGGAGGACGGATGACAGGAAAATACCAGAGGAAAAGAGGAAGAGGAAGGGCAAAGGAGGGAATGGTGGGGAAAGAGGAAAACCAGAAATAAGTCAAATGGAGGAGGGAGATTCGGGAACGAAGAAGGAGGAGCAAACTCAGAGAAGGAGGAAGGGGAGGATGTTTAGAAGAAGAGAAGAGGGGGGAGAAAGATGGCAGAGAGATTATCAGAAGAGGAAGAAGAGGGTAGAGATAATCAGACGAGGAGAAAGAGAGGAAGGGGACGTGGAGGACAAGAAAGGACGAGGAAGAGGGTAGACAGATGATCAGGGAATGAGGAAGAGCATAGGAGGGAATGGTGGGGGTGTAAGTGAACGTACTTTATCGTTGTTCACCGCTGTCACCAATATAAGCAGACGTAGCCGAGGAGTGTAATTATACTGAGAAAGGTTATCTGGTTGTATCGTCGATGGAAGAGGCACTAGGAGAGAGAGAGAAATGGTGAGGCGTTGTACAGGTAGGCGATGTTAGTTTAGGTCCTCTCTGTTCCGTTATTATCTTCGTATTTTAAGAGGGATGATGAAATAGGCAGATTTGGGTCGATGGAGTTTATTGTGAGAGTTATATGAATAAAAGTTAAGATCTTTGTGTGACCCGTGTAGCCTACGGTTAGTAGCAGTTTATTCTAGCTGCAGTCCTCCTACTTTACTCACACTCTCCTACTCCCTATCGCTCTCTGGGAATCTACCGCTCTCTCCTTGTCTAACTCTGTCTAACCTTCCTACCTATGATATGGGAATTATATCCCACTCTAGCTTCCGGCTAAAGTGTGTGGCCACACATGTGCGTACGTGTGTGTGTGTGTCGGTCATGTTTTCGGCACATGATCAGGGGTGTTTGGCATTCTTGATTAGTTTTTTTTTTTTTATGTGCTCGACTCTGGGCATAGGGTTCTCAGCCTGCTCCCAAGGCCCAGTAGTCCTCCTACATATCGTACACCTCTACATGTCACCACTTAGGCGCTAACACCCACCGTCCATACTGAATACATGCTAGGGCTGTCTCATACATGACTGGTGTATTGGTATTAGCGGGGGTATTTTTACGACATGGCGGGTCTTCTGGTAGATCGGTAAAGTCTGCCGTAATGAAATTCAAATCCTTAAACTGTTCCCTGCCTCAGCGGGGATTTGAACCTGGGTCCGGTAGGACCGCAAGCCACCTCTCTACCGATTGAGCCATCGCCTCCCCTCTACGGTAAGGGGATGTTTAGTTGTCTCTTCCTGGAGAACTCAGACGTAACTACCTGTTTAACACATTATTACGGTACCTATTGCTATATACTGTAGTTACATACCGTAGTTACATATAGTATTGTGTTATATTATGCCTACATATCGCTCGGTCACGCCCACTGTCGTACCAAAGATAGTAAATATTGTCACAATATATTAATGCATACATATATAAATTACAGTTTACCTGTAAGCTAATTAACTGAAATACATAATGTCGTAAAAGTAACATAACTGAAGGAATATTGTATCATAATTGCAGTTACATCGTGTTAATGCAATTATAGTTACATTGTGTAAATGTACCTGTTATAAAAGTTTGTAACATAACATTGTGTTATTGCAACTGTTACACAGCTGTGGTTGCAACAAAATTGTAGTTACATCATGTTAATGCAATTGTTACATGCTGTAACTGTGTTTGCATAGAAATTGTTACATCTCATTAATGAAACTGTTACAAAATGTGGTTGTAACAATTTGTAGTTACATAAATGTGACAACTGTAACATAATTGCAGTAATGCTAGCATTTCTAGTTACATAATTGTAGCAACTGTAACATAACTCAGTAATGCTATCATCTGTAGTTACATAATTGTAGCAACTGTAACATAATTGCACTAATGCTATCGTTTGTAGTTACATAATTGTACCAACTGTAACATAATTGCAGTAATGCTATCGTTTGTAGTTACATAATTGTACCAACTGTAACATAATTGCAGTAATGCTATCGTTTGTAGTTACATAATTCTAGCAACTGTAATATAATTACAGTAATGCAAGCATTTGTAGTTACATAGCTGTGGCAACTGTAACATAATTGCAGTAATGCAAGCATTTGTAGTTACATAATTGTAGCAACTGTAACATAATTGCAAGCGCGTGTAGTTACATAATTGTAGCAATTGTAACATGATTGCAAGCGATTGTAGTTACATAATTGTAGCAACTGTAACATAATTGCAGTAAAGCTAGCATTTGTAGTTACATAATTGTAGCAGTTGTAACATAATTGCGGTAATGCTATCGTTTGTAGTTACATAACTGTAGCAATTGTAACAATTGCAATAATGCTATCGTGTGTAGTTACATAACTGTAGCAATTATTGTGGTCATTGTAGCTATATAACTGATACATATGTACTGTATATAACTAATACAATAATAGCAATACAATCATATAATGAATCAGCCATATTTGATGTACTTGTTTATTTGAGACACCATAGGTGTACTGACTCAGTTATGTTGCACAGTTTATATTTAAATTATATTACCATATATGTAACCCCATATTTTTTTATTTTATATAAAATTATATAAACAGTATTCACAATATGTACAGTATTCACTTAGTTTCACACATCATTTGACACTATAGTCCTCCAAAGGTTGTGAAGCCAACTTGATATGTTTCATCTTTAGGTATAGGTTGTATTAATGTGTCTGGTTGAGTATTGCATACTGTTGCTAGCTCCACTTATGTTAGGCATTTTCACTTGATTTTCCTTGTAACTGTGATATGAGGGATATGTGTGTACTTCTATTTTAATTCTCTGGTCTTACTTCATCTTCATATGTATGTATTTTATGTTGATCTATGGAAAAGTATTGTCTCTCACTGTGTACATACGTAAGGCTGTATATAAACGAAGTAGTACTTTTAAACTAAAAGAGTAAATGTTCAACTCACTAATACTAATTATAGTAGTGGTGATGACTGACGTTGGTTGAAGGGTGTTGGTAGGGTCTGGTTGAGGTAGGTCAGGGTCCTGGTATGACTGCATCAGCAATTGGTGTCATCACTGCGGGGTAGGCAGATAGGCTGGCAGGCAGGCAAGCAGGTGCAGGATGGCAGGCAAGTGTTGTCAGGCACTTGGACTGATTGACGTGTTATGATGCTCTTGGCAAACGATAACACTGCTGAGTTGCTGCCTCAGTGTGGTATTTGTGGTGGAGAAGATGGTGGTGGTGGTAGTGTTGCAAAAGGTGGAGATCGTGGTGGAGGGAGAAGTTTCAAGAAGTAGGGAGGAATGGAGGTCAGATGTGCTGATACATCACCATGCTGGGTCAATACTATTAGCACAATACAGATGCACTTCCTCCTTCCTCACTTTTGCTTGTTACTGTTTGTCGTTTCTCACTTCTTTGTTCACTTCTTCTTCTTCTCAACTTGTAGTGCTTGATTTTCCCTACTTGTTAAGATTAACATGTAGGCTTGTAGAGCTGTTGATAGACTTAGTTTATCACGGCTACTGTTTCGTAAATCGTGGAGTTGTGGTTGAGGCGGTTAGGAGCAATTAGGGACGAAGTTAATGTGCACAGATGCTCCGCCAACTTTTGCTCTCTGCTTTGCTTGTTTGTTTTTTATTTGCTGTTTCTTGTTACTTGTGATTGCGTGAAGTCGCCAAATTGAGCGTAGTAGGTTCATTTACCGCTGTTGTTTACCGTTGTAGTGGTTCAGGAGAGTAGTCAGCTGTGTATAAACTCGTTAGGCTTGGTTTGGTTGTTGCGTAGAAAGTTTAGATTGTAATTTGTAGGTTGATTGTCAATGTGTGTAGTTTATCGTTTATAAACTCGCAAGGCGTGGTTTGCTTGTAGTTGGTTCGTTGTTACCGCTTGCCACCAATATAAGTGGACGTAGTTGGTTCATTGTTACCGCTAGCCACCAGTGTAAGTGACGTAGCCGAGGGGTGTAATAATATAGGGAAAGTTATCTGGTTGTATCGTCAATGGGAGAGGCACTAGGAGAGAGTAATGGTGAGGCGTTGTAAAAGACGTTCTGTTATTCTCTTCGTAATTTAAGTGGGATGATGGAATAGGCAGATTTGGGGCAATGGAGTTTATTGTGAGACAGTTATACGAATAAAACTTAAGAACTTGTCGTGATCCGTGTAGCCTATGGCTAGTAGCAGTTTGTGGTAGCTGCAGTCCTCCTACTTTACTCTCACTCTCGTACTCCATATCGCTCTCTGGGAATCTCTCTCGCTCTCTCCTTGTCTAACTCTGTCTAACCGTCCTACATGTGATATGGGACTCATATCCCCCTCTAGCTTCCGGCTAAAGTGTGTGGGCATACATGTGCGTATGTTTGTGCGTGTGTGTGTGTCGGTCATTTTTCCGGCATATGATCAGGGGTGTTTGGCATTCTTGATTAGTCTAGGGTAAGGGGGTGGTTAGTTGTCTCTTCCTGGAGAACTCAGACATAACTACCTGTTTTACATATTGTTATATATAGCTATATAGTTAAATACCGTAGTTACATATAGTAATGTGTTATTAGATATTATGGCTACAGGGGAAGGGGAAGACCAGAGGAAAAGACAAATGGAGGAGGGAAATTAGAGAAGGAAGGTGGAGGAGTAATATCTGAGAAGGCAGAAGGGGAGGAAGATAGAAGAAAAGTGAGGGGGTGGGGGAGGGCTGAGAGATATGATCAGAAGAGGAAGAAGAAGCAGAAATTATCAGAGGAGGAGACAAATCTGAAGAGGTCGGGGAAGGGAAGAGACTAGGAAGAGGAGGAGGAGGGTACAAAGATGATCAGGGAATGAGAAAGAGAGGATGAGGTGCAGGCGGGAAGACAGAGATTACTAAAGCAAAGATGAAGGGGATCAAGGAGGGGGGAGAGATTAGCGGGGCAAAGAGTCGGGAGATGGAGTGGGGAGAAGGGAAGAAAATAGGAAGAAGGGGGAAAGGGACTCAAGGAGAGAAGAGGCGAGGAAGACAGTGAAGAAGGGATAATAAGGAGGGGAAGAGAGGAGAGAAGGAAAAGAAGGAAGTGGGGAAGGATGGAATATGGGGTAGGGAGTAGGACGCGGAGGATTTGAGAGGAGGACAGGAAAGGAGGAGTGCGGGAGGGAGGGAGAGAGAGAAGGAAAAGAGAAAAAAGCGGGAAGGAGAAAATTAAGAGGGAGTGAGACATAAAGAACAAAGCGTGGGAGGGAGTGAGATATAAAGGACAAAGCGTGGGAGGGAGAGATTACGGGAAGAAGCAAGGGAGAAGTGAGGTTGAGAAGAGCTGGAGAAGGAATAGAAGGAAAGAAGGGAGAGAAAAGAGGGAAGGAAGTAAGGAGGATAGGAGGAATAAGAAAGAAAGGAAAGGAAGGGAAACAAGGAATAGGGGTTAAAATGGGGAAAAGAGGGTAGGTAGATAGTGTGAGGACGCAGGTGGGGCTTATGCAGAGGAACATAATGTAAGTCCATAAAGGAAGAGGATAACTGAAGTAGGCCCAATGTCCCATTCTGGGTAGATCCAGTAAGATGAAGCTACAAGTACAAGGGAGAATACCACAGAAGAAGCCTCTGCCTTCCCACCAGACCCTCTAACAAAAGGTAGCATGAAAAATGGGGAAGGAACACCACGTACGGTAGCATGAAAAAATTGGCATGGGAATTTTTTATAGGAAGGGCTGAAGGGAAAACGTACTGCAACACAGGCAGGAGGAGCGAGGAGAAAGGCGAGGAAGGCAAGAGAGAGAGAGGAACGAGGGCGGAAAGAGAGAATAGGAAAGAAGGAGAGGGAGGCAGGAGGAGAAAGAGAGAAGAAAAGGGGGACATGCAAGAAGGGAAAGGGAGAAAGGGAAGAAGAGGGGGGGAGGAGCAGAAGGGGTGGAAAGAAGGAATGAGAATTAACCCTTTCACTATGAGGTCACTCTCAAGCAGAATATAATAATCTAGCGATAGCAAATAGGAAATATATTGAGTACATGTCTCCCCTCAGATGAAGAAAAGCCATTGACATCAGTTAGAATAAAATACAAGAAAGGGTGCTTAATGATTTTGTCATACCTTTTTCTTTCTCAAAAGGTCTCCCGTATGTTCAATAAATTCGACTGGGGGTAGGAATAATACGATATATACATAACGCGCATCGCAGTGCTGGCGTAGCTAAACATCATACCACACTTCTTTTGAGAAAAGTATTACCAAAACTGAGTAGGATCGTCTGGCGGAGGCAAGAATAAAATACATCATTTTCATCATCACAACCAGCTTATACAGAAACGCCACATCTACCGCAGTCAAAACCACAGAAAAAAAAATAAATAAATAAATAAAAAAGAGCATTTGGAGATCAAAACAAAGAAATTATATTGCAACTTCCTCGACAGCTACATAACTGAAGTCGTAATAAAAAAAAAAAATCGTACAATGCGACTCTCCCAGAATATTTATGATTCTGTTGATGGCTAAAGGCTTAGTAGTTGCCACTGTCCGATCCAGCACCGTTGCAATTTCGATTTTTTTTGTGTGTGTGTTGGTAAATTTTTAAGAAAAATTGGCGCTTTTGAGAAACAAAATGTAAACATCATCATCATTAGTAGTAGTAGTAGTAGTAGTAGTAGTAATAGTAGTAGTAGTAATAGCAGTAGTAGTAGCAGTAGTAGTAATAGTAGTAGTATATCATCATCATCATCATCATCATCATCATCATCATCACACTTTCAACTACTAACTGGGATGCAGCGGGACTTGTATATACAACGCTCATCATTATTTATCATCTACACCAGTGATATGGCCAATTCACTTAAGTCAGGTTTACTTGACATCATAATGCCGTTCAGATAACCAAATCAAATAGAAATTTAACCCAACACAGCCAGTATGTCCAGAGAGAGGCAACCGGTCAGACTGCAGGGGAAATTATGAGAAACAGATAAATTCACACTGGTAGATCCCTGCAGAATTAAACTCATCGATATGAATGTCACAGGTATACACTGAAAAATACCAGTTGAACATCGAAACAGCTGTCGAATAATAGGTCAGGCAATAACGACATGAAGCCTAATTGTGATCAAATAAACAAGTACGTCAAGGAAAATCTGTTCTCACATGCCTATGGAAACTTTAAGTTGCTTATGAGTTATTACAATCCACTTTGTACCCCTATTACGTAAATAAACAAGCAAAAAAACAAAAGCTAATCAGATTACTTGAATATTTAGGAATCCTCGCCCTAGTATGCTAAAAAATACAGCTGGTTCAGAATACTCTCAGATCAGTCACTAAAGAACGACACCTATACATTAAAAGTACATAGGACCAACACTCCCACTTCCCTTTTCAGCCTGTAAAGACATGCCTGAGAGAGGTTGGCACTAAAGTATGGGGAAAACTTGAAACCAGTGATGATGTAAACTTTGGCCATATCACACATCCACACAGAGCAACACGCATGCAACATACGTGGTTCCTTCGAAGTCCAAAAGCTCTCAGAGAACTACAACACCACAGTTGTGCCTGACATGAAGGGTAAAGTTTTCAGCTTTGCTTAGAATTTCTTTCCTAAAGACACACAAAGATGGCTACAGACATGCTCTTAATGTGTCTGGTGTATAGAAAAAAGGCAGCAAAATAGCAATTAACCCCCACCACTAACAGCATAATATAAACTACTGTATTCAACTAACCCTTCTTACTATTTTCTGTTACACCCACTTTACTTTTTTGGCTATTAATTACTATCTATCTATCTATTGCCAGACGCCTCAATCCTGTTTGGGGTGGCCACAAACAAATCGCCTCCAAGTAGCCCTGTCCCCCGCCATTTCACTGCCCTGCTCCCAACTCACACACCCCTTTCTCATATACCTCTCCATCCCATCCCTCCATCTCAATCTCGGCCTCCCCCTCCCTCTTCCCCCCTCCACCTCACTCACATACACTCTCTTCGTCAGTCTTTCATCCTCCATCCTCTCCACATGGCCAAACCACCTCAGTGTGTTCCTCATAACGCTTCCTATTATATCCACATCCACACCACAACGCCCCTTTATATCCTCATTCGTCAGCCTGTCTCTCCATGTGACTCCACAGGCTCCTCTTAAATAACTCCTTTCCACTGCTCTCACTCTTGACTTGTGTCCTTCCAACAACGTTCAAGCTTCACTTCCATACTTTAGAGTTGGTATCACAATACTGTTATGTAGTAACTTTTTCACTTCCATGCTCACTTCCCTGTTTCTTATCACTGCTTTCAAAGAACCAGCAACCTTTCTTCCCTGCTGTACCCTTTCAAGCACTTCACCCTCCAAACCTCCATCCTTACTCATCACACTACCCACGTACTTAAACGTACTCACATTTTCCAATTCCTCTCCATCCAACCTCGCTTTACATTCACTGACTTCACCTCTCTCAAAGACCATCACTTTACTCTTCCCTACATTCACCTTTAGATTCCGTTTCTTACACACTCTCCCAAACTCATCCACCAAGCCTTGCAGCTCCCCTTCGTCTTCACTCAACAACACAGTATCATCTGCAAACAACAGTACAGGGAGTTTCCAAACACTATCCTCTCTCACCAGGGCCACTCCAACATCCACTACCCTACCTTGTACCTCTTTTATTACCCCATCCATGTACAGATTGAACAACCATGGAGACATGACACATCCCTGTTTCAACCCAACTTTCAAAGAGAAAAATTTACTTAGTTCACCATCCACACGCACTGCAGCCTTAGCACCATCGTACATAATCTTCACAGCATTCAACAACTTCCCATCTACTCCATATATTCTTAACATTTTCCACAATCCTTGTCTATCCACCCTGTCATATGATTTCTCCAAATCCATGAAAGCCGCATACAACTTCTTTCCCTTCTCTAGAAACTTTTTCACTAAAGATCTAACAATGAATATCTGATCTACACAACCTCTTCCCTTCCTAAAGCCTCCCTGTTCTTCTCCAACTAATTTCTCTGTTCTTTCTTTAACTCTGTCAATAAGTATCCTACCATACACTTTTCCTATTGTACTAAGAAGACAAATGCCCCAGTGAAAACCACACACTTCTTTTTCCCCTTTTCCTTTGTACAAGGGAATAATTATACCTGACTTCCAATCCTCTGGGACTCTACCTTCCTCCCAGGCCAATCTGCTCATCTTCCACATCCATTCTATTACTATTAATTACATTAAAAGGAATTAAGACAAGTGAAAAGGAGTTGGATGAATACAGTAAGGGCAGGCTGAAGGAATCTGGGGGAAGGATAAAGGAGGCGGAGGAGGCAAGGGGAATGAGAAGATAAGGGGATCAAGAAGAGGAAATCGATTGATGCTTATTGCCTCACCGTTTTTTTGCTTGTGAACGCCTTTCACGACATGGCACCGATATGTTGGAAGCGTGGCAGCAATGGCCGAACATAGAAACGCGCCTCATCCCTTCCCTTTTCCGCCAAAAGAAAGTCGGAGGGCTATACCACGACGCGAAGTCATGGTCCAAGAAATTTTATACTTTTCCCTGCACCCATAAGCCCTGCAGCCATACAGCCCGCCAATTCTTTTACCTATGCCAACAAGAAACATTGAAGAGAAATCTAGTATACACACACACACACACACACACACACACACACACACACACACACACACACACACACACACACACACACACACACACACACACACACACACACACACACACACACACACACACACACACACACACACACACACACACACACACACACACACACACACACGCAAGCACGCAGGCACGTACGCGCGCGCTACTGCCGTGGACCTTTCACATTAAATAATTTGGATTTTAAGGCAAAATCAATATCCACAAAGTCCTCACACAATGCACACACACACACACACACACACACACACACACACACACACACACACACACACACACACACACACACAAAGAACTGATAAATTACCCTTCCATGAGTCTATTATCTGCACCTTTACACTACCCATTCAGATAAACAGGAGTGGATGGGACAACACTAATGTTTTATTCCAGCTAACACCTCACGCTGTTATTCAGCTAGAAATGTGTCAAAGGAGCTGAGGAAGCAAATCACTTTCTTCTCGTGACCGCACACTCCTACCAACTCACTCCGATCATCCTCACATCGTCCACCATATTCCACTCAAAACTGTCATATCTCTCGCATACTTGTTTTGTCTGATCACCATATTGGAGCTTCTAGGCTCTTACAACTCTGTTTGTCCTCACCCGGCATTGACCTTCACTTCTAACTTCTGAGTATGACCAACATAACTAAACAACTCAATGGTAAGGCACTAGACCCTCAAATCATTTTACGTCATTTGGAATACATGTGTCTTCATTTATTATATATTTATTCTGCTCTTCCCATTCTTATTCTTGCCTGTCTTTTCTGTCGTTACTCTCTGTCTATAAACGAATGGATGCTCTTGTGCAGGAGGAAGCTGATTTTTATATTAAGTCTGTTTCAACACAGAGATACTGCAAGCTTGTTACCTGTTTCATTTTCATTTCGCACTTCCAAAGAACCTCTCACCTCAACAGTTCGTCATCTGTACTATTGTGTGTATCACCAAGCATTACCAACTGAGAATCTATAGAAACACTGCACCAAAAGGAAGAAACCCACTGCTCTTATCAACAGCGAAACACCATTTCAAGTTTAGGGGAAGCTCATAAACCTCTTCTCAGTTCCTGTCACAACGCCAACATAAGTTGTCGAGAGATTTTAAAGCACTAGCACCACACCAGTCAACAAACGGTGGGTTACGTGAAAGAAAAAAAAATGGACCAAAGTTCACTGGAGTACTCACAAAAGTTAAACTTATCCTGACACACAATCAATCCCACATCTTAGGGATCTATATCGTTACTTTAAGCATCATTTCACTTTACGAACTTCACCATGGAGGCATAAATAGAACTTTATTTTCACAGCCTCTACAAGATGACTGAGTTTGGTTTGTCTGGAATCAGGACAATCTGTATCATTATTTTTTTCCCCTGTACTAGCAAATATGTACTGAAATAACTCATCCTTGTCATATTATGGCAAGGTATATCATCCCGTCAAAATGAAGAATTAAGAATATCTTTGTGACTGCAATGCACAGAACACCCTGGAATTATCTCCACCACCTAGCACAACATTAAAGAAATATCTACCTGAGCACATGGACGCCACGCCAGAGTTCTTCATTATAACGACAGATTTTCGTCATCTTGCTGCGTTATATGTAGTTCAGTAGTAAAATATGGCAACAACATTGTTCTAAATGCTGCCCATAGCACTTTGTGGCTAGCACCATAATCTAGTCTTAATCTCAGCATCGAAAATGGGGAGATGACATTTTGAGGCCAAATTAGAGTAGACTGAATATACGGTAGTTTAAAATCTCCATCCTCACAGAGGGGCAAGAGTTCACCCAGACTGCCATGTAACAGTCATATTTCTGTACACAAATCATTCATCTGCCCTGACGTAATTTTTTCCACCCCCAGTCCTTTAAAAGCAGTAAGTCCATGTATTCGAAGTGAAAGAACTTGGATTTGGTTTTATTTTCTTTAGTCTTGTCATGTAAAGAATAACATATGAGTTTGCAGCTTTAGTTCCCTCTTCCCTGTATAACAAATAAAAAAGGATCCAGAAAGCAGGGAAAGAGAAGGTACAAAGCTGGGAGAACTATGAACAGCATATCCAGTGATACGGATTACACACTTCGTTACATATCATTCAAGCCTCTAGAATACTGTCCTCACTTCACAAGCCTGAAAATCAGTTGACACTTTTGCAAGCATTTTTGCTTCAGAGATCTTCCGTACAATAAAGCAAGCTCAAAGTACAGTACACACACCTCCCATTCTGACCCCACTCTAATGCCAACCCTACCATCACAACACATTTACTCTCCTCATGGACCTTGTTCAGAAAAATATTTATATACCAAAGAAAAAGAAAAAGAAAAGGAAAGTGCACGGTTGAAGTGAAGGCATTTTTCCACTCCAGTTCGTCCGCGTAAGCCTGGGGCTGACACAGCAATGATTCCCAGTGGTACAATTATATTGTTGTTATTCTTGCTCCGCCACTAAGGACGGAATCATTGTAGCTGTGTGTTTCACCATTTCCCTCTTTACATTTTCACAGTTCGATATGAATATTCAGTCCCGCCACTACGATATCTAACGAGACAGTGGAAGTGATATTCCAAACCCAGTTATACTACGGTATATTCAATCGAGCCCAACAGAACTTTCAGAAGAGTATGTAAGAGTGCTTATGGCATTATTATACACAACTGCACCTTTTCTACTTCATTTTCATAGAATATACTAGCGGAACTTCTTCAACCCTTAAGCCAATAACAGGCTAAAGTAAATCGCCTGTTAGTAAAAAATAAAATAGGTCAGATTTTAATAATCGTTAGAGGATTAGTTGCGACTGCTTTGAAATGTTAGAGTAGACGAGGACACCCTTAAGCTGATATAATCGTCTGAAAATCACCATCATTTTAGACTGAGCCAGTCCACCAAGGTATTAAGGCCTCTCTCATCCCTTTCCACTCCGAGTTATTTGGTTCTAAGCCTGTCCAGTCCAGTCCCAGCAAATTTCCATAACTCAATATCTATCTTGTTCTCTGTATACCTCTTCCTTTCACTCCATCTCTGGTTTGCTACTAACTTTCATTAGTTGTAAATATGTTATATGTTCACCGATGGACTAGGCCCTACCACATGCAGTTTGGCTTTTTTACTGTAGTAATTGTGTCCTTTACTTACATCTCACCCTTGTCCGGGAAGTTCTTTTTCCATCGCCACATGTTATACCAAATATAATACTTTCTATTTCGCTCTGACCACTCCTAGGTTTACTTTCCAAGAATTTTGTACGATTCCACGTTTTCTCTCCAAAAGCTAGAACACGAAGAACATACTGATTATACATCCAACGCTTTTGATTAAACGGCAAGTGCTCATCCTTTATGTAGTTACTTACCTTTCCAGAAGTCTTCCATCCTATTCCTATTTTTCGCTTCATTTACGTCATGAACTGGGCTTCCCTGAAACGGCTCTCCTAGGTATAATTATTCTTCAGTACATTCTAGTTCTTTATTTATACTATGGAAAAAAACACGAATATTAAACATAACTTTCGTATTCTCCATATTTATTTTCAAGCCCAACTCAGACGCTCCCTGTTCAGATCGACCGTCAGTGTATGTAGTTCCTCCCCTTCAAGTGCACACCGTTAATGTTAATTCCTCTGGCATACTAATCTAAATTAATGAAACCACCTTGTCAGTACGCAGTGCATAGCCTGGATGAGATTGTGTCTCCTTATCCGACAACTGTACCAATATGAGATTAACCTGACGATTTTTCATTATCATTTTGAATTAAATGATGATAACCAGTCGTACTGAATAAAAGTCTAAAATGCATATCCATTCCACCGAGGTTCCCCCTTCCCTCTTCAGATCTTGTGCAAAATTCAACAAGATTGCAATATGATGAGATATGATTATATGGCTTGCTCTACGACTTACCCACTGACCCGGTTTATTCAAAATTCGCTCATACCCTCCATGGACTGTATCGCGAGACCTGGATTCCTCAAAAAATATGACTGAAGTCTTTTGATATTTATGATACTCATTTCACTTTAGCTTGGTTTAAAATTGCCATTTTTCCAACTGGAGGTCACAAGGAAATGTAATGAATCAGATGTAGAGAACTGTCTTTATCTACCACTGAGTTATGTGAAGTAAGATGCAAGAGGACGAAAATCAGAGTCAAGTTAAAGTATAATCACTATGTATGAACCTTAAGCTGATACACTCTAGGTAAAATGCCTGACAAGCAACTATCCGCTAAGCCTGAAACGTCACATTTATTTCAATGGCCTAGTAGAAACAGTGTATAGAAACCTTCGCATGGTCGTACCAGCTGTCATTGCTCGACCCCGCTGGAGCCTCCCAAAGGCCGGGCCTAGAAAAGTCAGTGAACGGAGGGACCGAGTTACTTGAGGACCTAACATCTGCCACTCTGAACCCCGGCATCACAAACCAGCCTACCTAATCATACCGCGAGCCTCCAGATATATATATATATATATATATATATATCGTATGGAGCCTCTGTGGTACAGTGGTAGAGTGTGCATTTCGTACACAGGTGAGCCAGGGGTCGCGCCCCATCAGGGTCATAAACTTTGGAAGTGTTCACCCGGCCACGTACTGCTCTGGCGGACACAAGGGGTGCTGTTGTTGAACCAGTGTCGCACACTAGAAAGTATGCTTGCACCCAGTCGGGCCGATTACACTTGGTTCACAGACTACACACACATCCAAAGCCACTCCAACACTACAATTACACTTACAAGCACTTCTCATCCAACATACAATCTCTACGAGACAGCCTAAGCCACTTGGTAGAGATACATTGCCTGTATCGCCTGTATCGTCCCGGGACGACTTCGGTCGGGATAGGCCGGTCCTGCAGTGGATACTCAAACGGCTGATGATGATATATATATATATATATATATATATATATATATATATTTCGGGACCAACTGCCAAGCCCCAGGCTCCTACACTCCTTATAAACAGAGGATGATGTATATATATATATATATATATATATATATATATATATATATATATATATATATATGTATATATATATATATACACACACACAAAACCAAGCGGTTTAACCCAATGACCCCAGAGATGTCATTTTCATTTTGTCCATGCCATCAGACGATTTCCACATATGACGACAGACTCTTCCAACTGTAGTGGTTAGATGTAGCTTTATATCCCTGTAATACATGAACCCTTTCTTAAATTCGTTAAAATCGACTGGAAACAGCAAAAGTAAACTAAGAACATCACCCGGGCTGAAAAGGTTAAGCTTGGAGATGTTTGCCATAAACAAAGCGCTTCCACGTAGCCCAGTCCTTCATCCTCCCGCCTCGCTCATTCAAATGTCTCCCCATACCGTCTCTTCACCTCATCCTCGGTCTCCCTCTCCCCTTCTTTCCCTCCACCTCACCCACCTAACACAAATACGCGGAGCTGAAATTATCCCCAGGGGTCTGGAAGCGTGGTGGTTGAGAACAGGATAGGGGAGGAAAAAGCGATGTGCAAAAATCAAGTAAATCTTCTGACAATATAAATACAGCTAAAAAGTATTTCTGTCTATCACCCCATCTTTTTTTTTTTTTTTTTGCCTTGCTCGGTGCTTAGGGGCCGAGGTTAGGCTACTCAGTGCCAGCAGATAAAGCAAGGGTGACCAGCCTCACCACTCCCAGAAAAAGCATTTTTATGTGAGCATTTTCCCTACCACCTCTCAGATGAGAACCCTAACGTGCCCCATGTGGTTTGATCATCTAAATCTACTAAACCACATGTAAGTAATACTTTTCTCCATAAAACATCCGTTTTTTCCGTACCAATTACGGCACATAACCCTTGTACTGCAATGGCCACACTTGGGGATCTTATTCTTGCTATCACTACGTGATTATATGCCGGTAATGGAAACCCGATCCAACAACAGGATTAGTTAGTGCATCATTATAAACCATCTGAACTTGACACTCAGCTTTTGCCCTACTGAACTTAAAACTGGTAAATTATTCACCGCAAGCTATTAACTTTTTCATTATGTTGGCTAAATCACAAAATAAGTCAGTTGGCTTTTTCTTTTTCAGAAGGTTGGCATGTAAAGAAAATTCTGTGGTTGTTGTTGCTGTTGTTGTAATACTAGACTCTATAGGATGTGAACGTGATGGACTGCAGAAATTCGGACACATCAGTCTGGCGCTCGAAGAGAACTTTTCCTGATGTGGTGAAGGTTTGTTTGTGTTGTGAGATTGAGGTGCATGAGGGGAAAAAATGGGTTTTGGTGTGAGAAGCGATTCTATAGTGAGGGTAGAAAGTGCTGTGAGAGTGAAATGGATGAGGGTAATACCTAATAGTGTTGTATTACGACAGTAGCATTCTAGTGAGGACAAAGTGTGTTAGATTAGTCAGGTACGTGAGATACATGTATCCTCGTGCGAGGAAAGTATGTTGGGTGAGTAACGTGCATGAGGTTAGTGTTATGTGGTGTGAGCAGCGGCACTGTAGCGAGAACAGAAAGAGCTGTGAGAGTGATGTGCATGAGGTAAGTGAGCTAAAGTGTGAGGGGTGGTGTTACGGTGAGGGTTGTGTGTGGTGTTAAGAGTAAGGTGCTTGAGGTGTGTGCGTTGTGGTGTAAATGGCGGTATTTCAGTGAGGACAGAGTGCATTGTGAGAGTAGGGTGCATTAAGCTAGTATGTTGCGAGAACGAGGTGCATGGGCTTAGTTATAAATTAGTTATTGTGTGAGACGTAGCATTACCGTGAGGGCAAAGTGTGTTATGCCAGTGAGATTCATGAGGTAACTGTGTTGCGGTGTGTGTGTGGGGGCAGTACTGCAGGGAGGGGTGTGTTGTTTAAGCAAGACGCATAAGGTGAGAGAGTATGCTGTGGTGCGAGGGGCGGTATCAGAGTGAGAGCAAAGTGCATAGCAAGTGTGAGGTCCTGGGGTGTGAGAGGCTGTGTTATAGCGAGAGTATCGTGTTTGCGAGAGTGAGATGCATGAGGTAAGAGTGTGGTTTTAGTGGCGGTTATTATAGTGAGGGCAGAATGTGATGTGAGAGTGAGGTGCACGAGGTGAATGTGTGGTTGTCGTGAAGGGCGGCATTACAGTGGTCAGAGTGCAACTTTACCTGAAAGGACAACTGATACGAGGACGTGGGAGTGTGGCAGAGAAAAAGATGAAAAACAGTAAAACACCGTACAAATGAGCACTAGGGAAACCAAGCACCCGTATATCTAATGGTCCTTTTGGGACTGATTGTTACAAAGAAAATTATGGCTATGGTATCTAGTTCTACGGGTACAATCTGCGGATAATAAATTAAGAATATGATGTATTTATCCTTATGCGATATTTTCCTTAAAATATTCTGACTTACTAAGAGAGGTCCATCGTAAAATTAATAAGGCCGTCGTAATATGCAGAGGTCAATAAAAAAAAAAAAAGGCGTAATTTTGCTAACGAGCTATTACTAGTTCCATCTAACTCTTCGCTACAAACTATGATTCTTACACCTATCAGTATCGTCCAGTGACGGTAAAAATTAAGAAAAAAAGGCCATAATCATGTCCAAGAAGTTAAGATGACAAAGATAATCATGGTACAGGATGGGCAGCGGAGTGCATTAATATTTCAGTATTCCTGTACCCTCAGGCAACTTTATCCAGACAAGACAGAAACTTCTTTTAACGCATTCAGCTCAAGGGTATATTTTTCACAAAACTCTTGCTATATCATGATGGTTTTCTTCAGCTTTGGGTGGGTTGTTCAGGCTGGAGGGGTTGAAAGCTGCCACATATACGAAAGGCCTTTCATGGGTTTAAAAGAATCATCTAGAGCGAAAAAATTAAAGCAACTAGGACACCACCTGTATTAAAGGGGTAAGCACCAGAAACATTTTCTAGTTTACTAAATGATACCATGACATCTTCTCTGCTTTATCCATGGTACTGTTATGCGATTCAGCTTAGGAAAGACACACCTGTATGCAATTACGTATGTAAAGATTGATCGAAACATGCACTTTCGATACTAGAGCTTATTTCATCCACAGAATACCCAGCTTAAACACACACACACACACACACACACACACACACATTTATATATATATATATATATATATATATATATATATATATATATATATATATATATATATATATATATATATATATATATATATATATATATATATACACTGATGAGTTTATCTGCAGGGAAGGTTGCACAGTGTTGTTAATGGTGGGGTTAAGAAGTATTTTACTGCTTTATATCTATACCCTCGTTGTACTAGAAAGGTCATTGTCCAACACACACACACACACACACACACACACACACACATACATATATATATATATATATATATATATATATATATATATATATATATATATATATATATATATATATAAGATGGCATGTTATGAGGAAGTAGTTCTTACAAGAAGGGTAGAAAAGTTACAAGAGGATGAAAAAAAAGGCAGAATATAAGAGGGAAGTGGAGACGCGACTGGGTAAATACAGATTGATGCAGATGGGGGACGTGGAAGATGTGTGCAAGATATGCACAGAAGAAATCTGTGCAGCATGTGAAGTGGTGTGTGGTGTGAAGAGAAGACGAAAGGGGATGCAGGGAACAGCATGATGGACTGAAGAGGTGAGACAGGCTGTGGCACAAAAGAAGAAAGCATATAGTGAGTGGATGAGAAACAGAGGCGTCAAGGAGTTGAGAGACTGAACAGAGAGTTATATGTAGAGAGGAAGAGTGAGGTGAAAAGATTAGAAAGAGAGAATAAGAAGGGAGTGGATGAGGAATTTGGAAGGAATTTGAGTGTAAAGTTGAGGGAATGTTAAGAAAATGTTCTGGAAAGAGGTAAAGAGAGTTAGACAAGGTGCCAAAGAAGTTAATCGAGGAGTAAAAAATAAAAATGGTAGATTACTGGTGGAGAAGGGAGAAAAAGTGAGCAGATGGAGAGAACACTTTAAGGTGTTGTTGAACATACGGAATGAATGAAATGCAAGTATAAGTGACTGGGGAATGGCTGGGAGAAGGAGGGATATGAGAAGAGAGGAAGAAATCAGTAGGATGGAAGTTGAAAAGCAATGAAGAAAGTTAAAATGGAGAAAGCCCCAGGAATCGATGGAGTGTGTGGCGAAATACTGAAACAAAGGGGAGAGATAGTAATAGAATGGATGTAGAATATGGCGCAGATTGGCCTGGGAGGAAGGTACAGTCCCAGAGGATTGGAAGTTGGGTATAATTATTCCCTTGTACAAAGGAAACGGGGATAAAGAAGTGTGTGGTAATCATAGGGGCATTTGCCTTCTTAGTGTAATAGGAAAAGTATATGGTACGATACTTATTGACAGAGTAAGGGAAATAACACAGGAATTAGTTGGAGAAGAACAGGGAGGTTTTATGAAGGGAAGAGGTTGTGTAGAACAGATATTCATTCTTAGATCTTTAGTGGAAAAGTTCCTAGAGAAGGGGAAGAAGTTGTATGCAGCCTTCATGGATTTGGAGAAGGCATATGACAGGGCGGATAGACAAGGATTCTGGAAACCATTAAGAACACATGGAGTATACGGGAAGTTGTTGAAGGCCGTGATGAGTAGGCATGAGGGTGCTAAGGCTGCAGTGCATGTGGATAGTGAACTGGGTGAATTTTTCTATTTGAAGGTTGGATTGAAACGAGGATGTGACACGTCTCCATGGTTGTTCACTCTGTACATGGATGGGTTGTAAAAGGGGTACATTGTAGGGCAGTGGATTTTGGAGCGGCCTTAGTAAGAGAGGGCAGTGTTTGGAAACTCCCTGTACTGTTGCTTGCACATGATACTGTGCTGTTAAGTGAAGACGAAGGGGAGCTGCAAGGCTTGGTGGATGAGTTTGGGAGACTGTGTAAGAAACGGAATCTAAAGGTGAATGTAGAGAAGGGTAAAGTAATGGTCTTCGAGAGAAATGAAGTCAGTGAATGTACATTGAGACTGGATGGGAAGATGAAGAATGTGAGTGCGTTTAAGTACGTGGGTAGTGTGATGAGTAAGGATGGACGTTTAGAGGGTGAAGTGCTTGAAAGGGTGCAGCAGGGAAGAAAAGTTGCTGGTTCCTTGAAAACAGTGATAAGAAACAGGGAAGTGAGCATGGATGTGAAAAAGCTACTACATGACAGTATAGTGGTACCATCTCTAACATATGGAAGTGGAGCTTGAACCATGTTGGAGAGACAGAAGTCAAGCGTGAGAACAGTGGAAATGAGTTATCTGAAAGGAGCATGTGGAGTTACATAGAGAGACAGCCTGACAAATGAGGAAGTGAAGGAATGTTGTGGTGTGGATGTGGATGTAATAGGAAGCGTTAGGAGAAACACATTAAGGTGGTTTGGTCATGTAGAGAGGATGGAGAGTGAGAGATTGACGAGAAGAGTGTATGTTAGTGTGGTGGAGGGGGGAGAGGAAAGGGGAGGCCAAGGATGAGATAGAAGGATGAAGTGGAGAGGTATATGAGAGATGAGGGTGTGAGCTGGAAGCAGGGCAGTGAAATGGCGGGGGACAGAGCGACATGGAGGCGATTTGTTTGTGGCCATCCCTTACAGGATTAACGCGTCTGGCGATAGATAGACAGATAGATAGATGATTTGATGACTTTTGTAGTAAATGTTGATATGTAAAATGTAATGTTGTAAATGGTTTCTGTTTTCGCTGAACAATGTCTTTTTCTATCGTGTAGGCTACATATTTGTGTGAGCGTGTGTTTCTGGGGGGTGGGGGCGTTTTATGATCAGTCTCTCTCTCTCTCTCTCTCTCTCTCTCTCTCTTTGATCCAAGATATTGGCCACACAATTATTGTCAAGACACTTATAATACCATGTTCTTTGAAGTTTTTCTTTTTTTACAATAACAAGAGAGGAAGGAAAAACAAAAGGAAAAAATAAATAAATGCACGTGGTTACAGGTGTCCTCCATTCATAAGAAATCTGTAACAGTTGGATCTGAACAGCCGTAGATTGAAGTTTGGGGGGTAACCACTGTGGGGAAGGGAGTTCCAAAGAGATGCAGTTCGGGGAATAAAAGAATTCTGATAGGCAGAAGTTCTGCAATGTCAGTATGACAGCCCACTCATGAGCGCTACTAGATGCCCGTGAAGCGCGAGGGAAGGCATGAAGAGACGGCACAATGGATGCAACTTCGTCTGAGCATTTGTCATAAAAGTATCTGTAAAATAATGCAAGGGAGGAAACATTCCTTATTATTGTAGGTGAGGTAGTTCATTTGTAATAGTAGGGTTATTGCTGATGTCTGTGAGCGTCGTGCCTTGAGAGTTAATGTAGAAAAGAGTAGAGCGATGGTTATTGAGAGAGCAGGTGACTCCCAGTGCGATGTTACAGTGAATGGGGAGAGACTGGAATTGGTGAGAGAGTTCAAATACCTTAGAACGGTGATAGAAAAAAGAGCAAAATCTGCAAAAGAAGTGGAAAGCAGAGTGACACAAGGAAAGAGAGTAGCTGGTGCAATGGACTTGATATAAAACGGACTTGAGTGTTGCAGCTGCACGAGGCTTGCATGAAGGAGTGTTAGTGCCAACTTTGACATGTGGATATGAGACTGTGGTGTAGCATGAAAATGAAAAGTCAAGACTGAGAGCAGTGGAGATGGGACTGCTGAGGAATGTATGTGGAGTACAGAGAGTGAATAGGATACGAAATGACATGATTCATGAAAGATGTGGAGTGAGGAAGTCTGTGGACACCAGAATCGAAGACAGTGTACTGAGATGGTATGGTCACCTGGCGAGAATTGTTAACAACAGAGTGGTGAAAAAGGTATACCTGTGTGAATCTGAAGGAGGGAGGAGGCGAGGTAGGCCAAGCAGAAGGGGCGGGGATGTGATAGATGAGTGTGTGAGGAAGAGAGGTTTGGAAGTCGGTGAGGCTAGGGGACTGACAAGAGACTGAGCTGGCTGGATGACTCTTTATATATATATATATATATATATATATATATATATATATATATATATATATATATAACAGAACGGAGGAAGGAAAAACAATTGAGTAAAAAAAAAATAATCCATACACCAGATTACTGGTGTCCTCTGTTCATAAAATATCTGTAACAATTAGACTTGAACAGTTGTGGGTTGAAATTTGGAGGGAAACAACTCTGGGGAAGCGAGTTCAGAGAGATGCAGTTCGGGGAATGAAAGAATTCTGATAGGCAGAAGTTCCGCAATATGGCTGAGTGACATTCCAGTCATGAGCGCTACCAGATGCCCGTGTAGCACGAGGGAAGGCATGGAGAGGTGGCATCATGGACTCAACTTCGTCTAAGCATTTGCCAAAAAAATATCTGTAAAATAATGCAAGGGAGGCAACATTCCTTCTTACTTGCAGGGGAGGTAGTTTAATTGTAATGGTAGGGTTGTTAAAGATTCTAACAGCTTTGTTCTGAATTTAGTCTAGTTGTCTTAATGCAACCCATCCACAAGAAGAGAAGTGCATGAGTAGATGTTTGGCACCCCTTTTAAACGTCTGAATTGACTCTATCGGATACGTGTTTGTGAAGCTACAGAACGTGGTGAATGTTTGTGGAGTATCAGATAGAGCCAGGCTTCCAGAGACTTGAACGGTGAGTGAATGGAAGCATGGCCTACTGGATTGGGCAAATATGGGCTGTCTGGACATTGCTACTCCTCACCCTGCCCTAAGGTGGGAAAGGAGGTCCGGATGATGATGATGATTAATGATTCTAATAGCTTTGTTCTGAATTTTGTCCAGTTGTTATAGTGTAACCTCTCCACATCCATTCCACAGTGATGAACAATATTCTAGTTGAAAACGCAAATAACTTGTGATTTACAGCTAACTCCTCGTCAGTGAAAAAGTCACGGACTCTGTACAGTAATCCAAGTTTCTCTGAAACAGAATTAACAAGTGTTCTAGCATCAAAGTCCAGCTAAGAGCATTGCTAAGGGAAACACCGAAAATTTCAGTGCTTTCAGAGATAGGAATATTAGTAGCACTGATGGTAATATAGGAATCAGGCAATCTGTCTGTTGGTAAATTGTATATATTTGATTTTCCTAGCATTAAATGACATAATATTATTTTGTCCCCATTTTGTGATCTTAGATAAGTCTTGATTTATGGACATTGCTGTACTGAGCTGTGGGTTAAAGATATTAAACTTTGTGAATCGATGTTCAAGTGTGAATGATCTGTGAAGTGTTGAGTCATCTGCATATAAGTGAATGGAATTATGGAAGATAGATAAGAGATCATTAATATGAATTAGGAATAGGGTTGGAGCCAGAACTGATCCTTGTGGCACGCCGGCATTTATCGAGTAGAAATTGGAATATACAAAATCTACTTTTATCTTCCTCTCAATAAGATATGAGGAAATGAGAGGAACAAAAGATCGGCAATAGCAAGGGAGTTTGGATAGCAGGGAACGGTGCCACCCTCTATCAAAAGCTTTAGAAATATCATGGGTTGCTGCATGGGTTTCTCCATGTTAGTCAATTGATTGATGAATGGTATGATTCAGGAGACTGGGTATATCAACACTGGATCTTCTTTGCGAAACCATACAGTTTATCACTAATTACGTTGTTGGATTCAAGATGTTTAACGATGTGCTTATTAATTACAATCTCAAATACTTTACCAAGAGAAGAGGGGTCAGAGGAACTTCTTTTCTTTGGAACTGGGTGGGTACTGGCTTTTTTCCAAGAATTAGGGAATGAAGAAGTACATATGCACAGTCTGAATAATTTTGCCAGAACAGCAGTAAGCCCGAGGGACCACTTTCTCAAAACAATTGGAGGAATTCCATCAGGACCTGGAGCTTTGTTGGTTGGTAAATGATCTAGAATGGATTTTACGTATCGAGTCTCCATCTTAGGTGGAACTATTTCTGAAGAGTCAAGTTCTAGTACATGGACATTCTGGCTGACTTCCTTTAACGTAGAATTTCTGACAAATGTACTGATTACGATGTACTCTACCATGCAGGATATTTACAGGTTCCCATCAGAAGATTTAAGTGGAGGAATGAGTGATGACTTGTTTAAGTTAGTACTGAAAGAACTGAGAGATGACCAGAATATTCTATTGCCATCAGGATTATTTAACAGTCTGGATGCGTGGTTGTGAAGAAAGTTTGATTTAGCGATATTATTTACTGCTTCTGCATGGTTTCTAGCAATTTTAGATTGAGTGATTCAGATGATTATGATCATAAGTAAAAGTTATATGATAAGGACTTTTGGGTCGTTGCTCTGGCACAGTTGTTGTCAAACCATTTGGGAGAGTCCAATCTTTTAGTGAACTGTTGACTGGTTATGAATATTTCCATACCAGCTTGTATTAAATCATTAATCTGGGACTGGGCAGAATTGATGTCACTGGAGAAGAACGACTTCCATGGAATATCAGCAAGATAATTTCTAAATCCACCCCAGTCTGCCCTATCAAACTGCCATCTGGTCATGCTGACTGGTTCAGAATAGAGAGGTTTGGGGCAACTAACTAATGAGGCTTTAATGAGATTGTGGTCGGAGGATCCAAGTGGTGACAGTACTTCTATCCTGGATTGATCTGGATTATTTGTCAGGAATAGGTCCAAGAGATAGGCATTATGGCCAGGCTTTTCCGGTATTCTGGTTGTTTTACCAACTGTGTGAGGTTAAACAATTCTCCCAACAGCTCTCATTCTAGACCAGTATTGTCAGCCCTGGTAGAATGCGATAACCATACAATACTATGGATGTTAAAATCACCAAAAACGGTAATTTCAATGGTAAGGTTGAGGTTAAGGTTGGTCAGAAGTGTGGATATGCAGTTAAATATGCTGACTTCTGAAGAAGCATTGGGGAAGAGATAAACTACACATATATTTGGTAATATTTAGATAATTTAGTTTATATAATGAGTAATCAAAATTAGTTGAAATGAAATTCAAAATAGTTTCAACTGCAAATTCAGATCTGATAACAAGAGGTGCCACCCTTGTTACGGAAGTTTGCAAGGAGATGGTAACCAGGAAAACAAAATGGGGATATGTCAGTAGCGGGAGAGATTTGGGTTTCTGTGAGGAACAGAGCTAGATGGGATATGGACTGTAGGAAAAATATAATTGAATTCATAACGGTATTAAGGCCGCCGGTGTTAGTGAAATATAAGGCCAAACCCACGCTTCTCCACTGACAAGCATGAATAGTGTTTGTAACAGTTGCTGTCGGCACAGTCGCTTGATTGAAACCAGGCTGATCCTTTGCCGTCACTCCTACCCTGCCGGTGATGTGAATCCAAGATATCACCTGTTTCGCTGGTAATAATGCAGCAGCAAATGCTAAGGGGCACTGAAATAGAAGGCGTGGTATCTAATGTGCATGTAGTGTGCTGCAGACAGTTGGAGGTAGAGGTAGCTATGATAAGAGTATGTTGGCCTACTCTCTCTGCGTTAATGAAAACTTTGAAAATGTTCAGCAAAGGGAGATGGTCACGAACAGGTCCCGAGGGCTGGTGTAACGGTAGCCAACCTTGGCTAACCTTATTCTAGAAGACGACAGAACACAAAAATTAGGAGCACTCAGAGACTGCAAAACCTACCACATAGTGTGTAAGGTCCTAATATTTGACTCTGCTGTGTGATCATGATCATAAACAAATTACTCTCTAATCCGAAATACTTCAATGTTCTTTAACTCTCAACCCACCCACCAATATTGGTTGAAAATCAGAAAAAAATTGTACTGATTGACCTTGAGCTTCGATCTTTCCCCGTGACCTTGACCTTTCATTGAATGTTCTTTGCATCGAATACCTTCATCATTGTTTTACACTTAACCCTCCCAGATGTGTTGTTTACATCGGATAAAATCTGTATATGTTGACTTTACCATTTGAATTCCAACTTATACCTATTGTTCTGAAAAAAAATAAATAAATTAAAAAAAAAAAAAAAAGGTCAACTTCTTGGAGATCCACAAATTCACCTTGTTTGTTCCCAGTCATATAAATAATGTTTAGGCCTATTATCCTCACACATAGACACATGGGTCGAACTTTGACCTTGCCTTGTGATCTTCAGTATTAGAATCCCCCCGGTCGTTCCTCACTATTAACCCTTCCACCAAGTAGGGTTCATTCATATAAGATCAAAGCTGTTTGAGCTGACACTGCCCTGTGACTTGGGTTTATACATTTCCCTGTGACCTTAGTGCCTGACATATTGTGCCTTATCCTCAGCCCTACCACAAAGTTTAGGACACATTGAGGAAAAACCCTGTCTGTCGACCATAGCATTGTTCTTTGACCTAATGTTCTAAAAGTCAATAAGTTTACTCCTTAGCTGACTCTCTGCCATTCACTACGTTTGGTTAAAATGCATTAAAAAATTTTTTTTATTTTGTTAACACGCACATTCACGGGTAGAAATATGTCAAGGCCTGAGACTTTAGCTTAGACTGATTGTTCCCAAAATGGAATCACTTCATTCTTGCTTTACCCTCAACGCATCCCTCAAGTCTGACATAAAATGGAAGAATTAAAATTGATTTTACTGGGACAGTGTTTTACCAAGCCTTATGACCTTAATTTTTATCCATTGTAATACAAACTTAATTGATATGGTCTATGGATGATCCTCAACCTTTCTATCAAGTTTGGCTAAAACTGGAGAAAATATGAGTTATTTTGTTCACACACACACACACACACACATTATTCAAAATATCACATTCACTCTCTGTTCACAAGTGCGTGTAAAAATCAGCATATATTATTCTCTTATTGTACTGAATAGAGAAACATTTTATAGATGCCTTCGGATAAAAAAGGAAGAATCTGCTGTTCCATACAAGCTACTTTTCACATCTGTAGGATGTTATTCTCGACATTTGGTATTTGTTAGAGATGTTCTTGAAATGAATATATTCCAGAATTGATTTTTTATTCCCTTCATGAACCTACCACTAATAAGAGACATACTGAAATTGGTAACTAATTGTACGTACGAAGGAGGAGGGACTGTCATGGGGAAATATGTGTGGTGTCTGCACTGATGGTGCACCAACAATGCTGGGTTCAGAATCGGGTTTTCAAGAGAAAATAAAGGAGGTTGCACCCGGTGCTGTAATGACATAATATATGAGTCACCATCAAACATTTGCATCCAGAATCCTTCCAAACGAACTGCAAGCATCTTGAACAAACCCATAAAACTGTGAATCATGTCATGTCTTTGGCTGCCAATTCACGCCTCAAAGTGCTGTTCAAAGATAAGGGCTCTGAACATCAATTTCTCCTTTTATCCAATAAAGTTTGATGACTTTCTAAAATAAATGTTCTCAGCCGTGTTATCGAAGTTAGAGAAGCACTGAAAGTCTCGTGAAAAGCCAAAATAAGCAAGATTTGTTTTTCAAAGAGACACGGTGGGAACAAAGGTTTGCATATTTGAATGGCATTTTTGACTAACTAAGCTGAATCTGAAACTTCAGAGTAGAGACACAACTATAGTTCACTTCATTCACTCTCTTCGTTGTCTTGTAGGAAAGAACCATAAATGGAAAAAAATGGTCAATTCTCGCAACTGTGCAATGTTTGAGACGTCATTTGATATCACGAACGAAAAATTTGATGTCTGTCTCAGCAGTGAGGTAACTAAGCACCTATATTCATTTGAAGAAGAGTTCACTATGCATTTCCCTGATACCGAAAATTAAGCCTGGCGCTGGTGATATATCCATTTTCTCTTCTATCTGAATCTGTTCCAGATTGTGATCAAGATGAGTTCCGGGAGCTGAAATATGTTTCTGGAGTAATGGAAATTTTAAAAAAAAAAAAAAAAAAAAAAAAAAAATCTGTACAGGAATTCTGACCCAAGTCGTGCGATGTGCACTATCCACAGCTGCCCACCGATCGGTATGTTTGGTAGAAAAACCCGACACAGTTATCTCAGTAACATGAGTAATCTATTATATTATGGGGAAGTTAGCTCTGCCAGTGTTCCTGCATTTCAGTTATAATTGGTTACACTGTCATCATAATTCTTGAAAATGCCTTTAACTGTTGCAAATTTTTCCTGTACGAATATTTCGAATATCGTAATTTTTTGTTAAATATGTATTTTCTCAAGCAATTATGGGAGAGGCATTATATTTCAAAAATCAGATGTTGGCAAATACATTATGACTTGTGAACTGCATTCATGTATGTGTACTACACGGTTTAGTTTAGTTTTATTTTTAGGAAAAGAACTGTGCACCATGATTCATTACAAGTATGCACTCGCTTTAATTTACAGTACCTCCATGATTTTATACAATATGCATCATAGTTCAGTTTTAGCTAAATTCGTAAATAGTAGATTAAATGAATTTTCTTTTAAATGGAAAAAATGATAAAGAAATGATTAGTGAACTTTATCATTAGGACTTTGTCTAATCTTTTTCACATAAATCGGGAAGTCGTCGGTGAGCATTTTCAAGTCTGAATGTGGGACATGGTATCGAAAAGGTTGGCAAGCATTGGTCTAGTCTATACCAAGAGTCGCACAGGCCTACCTAAATTAATATGTGTACAGAATTGGGACGGGAGGAGGGGGGTGTTACCGCTGTATGTAGGTCAACTGTGTATGTGTAAGTTATGGAGTATCTATACGTAATGGTGTAAGTCAGTGGTGCATGTGTATGTCAGTGGGTACATGTATGTCGATGGTGTACGTGTATGTCAGTGATGCATGTGTATGTCAGTGGGAACTGTATGCCAATGCTGTGTGTGAAAATATGTCATGTCTGTGTAAGCCATTGTTGTGTCTTGAAAGTCAGGGACATAAGGCAATAGTGACTGTCAGAGCTCGTCAGGTACTTTCTCTGAAGTTCTAATCATACTATCTTCCTATGTTCGACTGAAAATTGTTGTACTTAATACAATCAATGTACAGTAATAAAACTCTTCGATTTATGTTTGGATACAGGAATAATTAGTGCTTTAAAACATTTAGGGATGTAAATACCCTGTGCACAAATAAATTAAACCTTAAAGTAGGCAATCACATCCTCTATTTGTAAGATGGTTAAATAATACACAAAAATCAATTCCTTCCACCTCAAAAAGACAGAGTGAAACTCACCTATTGCCCAAACTACTTTTACTTTCCCTACATAAGCACAGTCACTTTAGCACTACCAAGACCACTTTAGCACCATACCGTCCACCATAACAAGTCAAACACTTTCCCATATCCCTCTGTCATCTCAACATTTGAATAGGCTAATGACAAAATGATGTGGATAAAAACTGTGCTGCTCGTTAAATACAGAATTCTTACGGCCAAAAATCCTGTAATCATGTCACCAACATTTAATCCTGACGAGCTCACGGTGATACTATGTTATGTTTTGTTATGTAACTCACGTTACTTTGAGCCAAGTAAGCACGTTGAGTAGCTTAGGCTCCTTCGTCGATCATTCTTCTCATTCTTCAGCATATTAACCAAGAAGTGGACAGTTCGGAATAACTGTAGTAATTAAATATAATTTATAATGGCAACACGATGAAATTACATTGATTTGAGCCGTACTGTGCGTCAAGCTCATCCAAAACTGCTGTTGTGCTTCTTTCCTTTGTGGGGGATACTGAACATTCAATGATGGAAGTCGCTGGGGCTCTTACCAAAGCTCGTTACGGTACGGATTCTGACCGCCATCCGCCATGTGAGTTTCACTGCTTTATGTGTAAGTCACTGGTGTATGTGTAAGTCAATGATGTATGTGAAAGTCAATGGTGAATGTGTAAATCAATGGTGAATGTGTAAGTCAATGGTGTATATGTAAGTCAATGGTGATGGTGTATGTGTAAGTCAATGGTGTATGTGTAAGTCAATGGTGAATGTGTAAGTCAATGGTGTATGTGTAAGTCACTGGTGTATGTGTAAGTCAGTGGCGAATGTGTAAGTCAATGGTGTAGATGTAAGTCAATGGTGTATGTTTAAGTCCATGGCGTATGTGTAAGTCAATGGTGTAGGTGTAAGTCAAAGGTATATGTGTAGGGCAATGGTATATGTGTAAGTCACTGGTGTATGTGTAAGTTAATGGCGTATATGTAAGTCCATGGTGTATGTGTAAGTTAATGGTGTATAAGTCCATGGTGTATGTGTAAGTCAATGGTGTATGTGTAAGTCCATTGGGTATGTGTAAGTCAATGGTGCATGTGTAAGTCCATGGTGTATGTGTAAGTCCATGGTGTATGTGTAAGTCAATGGGGTATGTGTAAGTTCATGTTGTATGTGTAAGTCCATGGTGTATATGTAAGTCAATGGGGTATGTGTAAGTCCATGGTGTAGGTCAATGGGGTATGTGTAAATACATGGTGTATGTGTAAGTCAATGGGGTATGTGTAAGTCAATGGTGTATGTGTAAGTCAATGGTGTATGTGTAACTCACTGGTGTAGGTGTAAGTCAAAGGTAACAAATTTCCTAACCTGAACGGAAGTCTTAGGAAAAATAACAGAGAAATGAAAAGATAATATGCTCAAGGCGATAAAACTGTGGGAGGGGTGAGTACCGTGACTAACCGGAACATATTCATTATCATCCTCATTATCATATCATAATAGGAGAAATTTTACCATCATCATCATCATCATCTTCATCATCATCATCATCTTCTTCTTCTTCTTCTTCTTCTTCATCATCATCATCATCATCATCATCATCATCATCATCATCATCATCATCATCATCAGCTCCATTATCATAATTGCAAATTTTACTTCATAAGCAGTGTGGTATGGGATGCCGTGTGTGTGTGTGTGTGTGTGTGTGTGTGTGTGTGTGTGTGTGTGTGTGTGTGTGTGTGTGTGTGTGTGTGTGTGTGTGTGTGTGTGTGTGTGTGTGTGTGTGTGTGTGTGTGTGTGTGTGTGTGTGTGTGTGTGTGTGTGTGTGTGTGTGTGTTGATGGTAATCGGAGGTGTGTGTCTGTCTTTGTGTGTGTGCAGGGAAGTGGAGGACTGAAAGTGGAGTAGACCTGTGTGTGTGAAGGACTGTTAATATTGGAGTGTAGGTATACATGGATGGAGGTTCAGTGGTTGTGTTTTGGAAAGGTGAAGGTAAAAATTGAGAGTGTTGGAGGGGCGTAGCGGGAGGGGTAGGGCTAGAAGGATGTGAGTGGAGTAAGGGAGGAGGTAAATATATAACCACGATGTAAGAAGAGCCCCCCACCCAGGCGCCCTATAGTCTCACGGTAATAGCCTCGTCTTACAGGAGCTCAAGCCTCATATTAGCATACTAGAGGGGCCATTGCTGTGGTGCTTGCGTTTTAAAGGTGCTACACTCGCCTCTTCAACACCTTCCTCCCTCACTCCCCTCTATTCGCTTTGTCCTTCGTTATATCTCTTACTGCTCTCTCCCCACTCTCCTGTTAAATATCTAACTCCCTCACTTCCTAATCCCCCCTCCCCCTTCGTTTTCTCCCCACTCCCCAACTGAACAACTTACTCCCTCACCCCCCAAATGTTCCCTATGCCCTTTGCTCCCTCTGCCCCTTCTCGCTCACTCTACGCCCTTTTTTTCATACCTTACTTTCTTTCCCCGCCTCGCCCTCTTCCCACTCCTCGTTTTAACATCAAACTTCCTCTCTCCCTGCCACTTCCCCTTCTCCCTCTCCCTGCTCCCTCTTAAATACCTAATGCCCTCCCCCTCCCCCAGGTCCTTCTCCGCTCTCCTCTTCAGCATCTTTGTCTCTCATTCCCCTCTATTACCTATGTCCTTTACTCCCTCTCTGCTTCCTCTCCTCTCCATTCATTTCCTATCTCCGTCACTCTCTATTTCCTCCTTCGTTCTCTCCTCCTTTCCATATGCAAATTCTATATAGAGCATCACTTCTCTCTCTCTCTCTCTCTCTCTCTCTCTCTCTCTCTCTCTCTCTAACTTTTTTATTCCCTATCCTCGTTCCCTCGTTACTGGCCCACTTCAACTTTCCTCTCTCCCTCCCTCCCTCCAACACTAATTCATTCCACTCTTTTAACTCTCTTATTAAACCTCTCTTTATTACCTCCTTCAGTTTTCCCTGCTGTCTCTACCCAGTTTTCTCTTTAATTCCCCCCTCCCATTTCACACACCTCTTCATTACCTCCTCCCAACCCTTTTCCTGTTTTCATTTCACTTCCCTCTCCAGACCCTTCTTCATACCGTTCTGTGCCTCTTCTCCTATCCCCCCCCTCCTCTCTCTCTCTCTCTCTCTCTCTCTCTCTCTCTCTCTCTCTCTCTCATAAACACGTTCCTCCCATTCTTATCTCTCTTCTTAATCTCTTTTCTTGGTAGGGCATTGTGTTAATTTCAGTTCATTACTAAGTCTTATTTTTGTCCAGTCTCTCTCCTTCACTTCGGGAATGTTTTGTTTTGGGAATGCAGCAAAAAGTCAGTTCCCCTCCTTCATGCCACTCTGTCAGGCCTAACTATCGGACAGAGACCAGTATTCTAGACGGCAGAAAAGGCATCGTAGCACCATTTTGCATATTACACCTAAACATTTCTTAGTATTATATTTGCATGGTATTATATCGACGCAGTTTGCATCAGTAACATGGAATAGAGTACTGAAGTGCAATATGCCAAAAAAACAGTAATAATGAAAAATAAATAAATAAATAAACAAAAAAATATTTGCTAAGCAAGATGAACTGTGTTATGAAATTTCCAAAACCACACAGAATACAACATAAGGAGGCGGAACTGGAGGGTGGAGGGACTTTTGAAGGAAAAACACGCTACAGCAGAACATATAAAGCACCCACAGTGATAAAAGATTTTGGAAGGAATGGAAGAAGCTGAAAACTAATCTAACTTATCCATGCCTAATGTAACCAACATGATCTAATCAACCAGATGTAATCAATCCCGCTTTTGATCAACTTCAGTGGTTTATAAGCAAATATATATATATAAAACAATATTCTGATGATCTGGTGCAAGTTCTGGTTTGCCAGTGAAACAACTCTTAGGGCCGTATTTTCGTTGACTAAGGTTTTCTAACACGTCGTCCTTAAAGATGTATTTGGATAGGACGCCTCCTTATTCTATAGTATCCTGTTTCAGTCTTACTAATATTTTCATGCATCACACCTGAACCATATAAGAGATGCTGTAAATAAAGTGCCATATGCTGAAATATACTGTTAAGGAAGAGCCAACTGAGCTCCGTAACTAACAAGAATTCTGTCCTTATGCCCTGCTTTTGTCAGGAATGCTAGGCTACTTCCCGATACCACACTGTTTAAACATCGTATTTCCCACACTTGTCACACATAATAATCCTCCTTAAGAGACCATGGTAAAAACGGTAACAGCGAATTCTATACCCACTTCAAAGCACAAGATTCAGAGGCGAAAATCCCACAGTCCAAGACATATGGAGAGCCTTCTTTCATCTGACAGCATTATATATATAGATAGATAGATAGATAGATATACTATATATAGATATATATAGATATTATATATATCATCTATCTATATATCTATCTATATCTATCTATCTATATCTATCTATCTATCTATCCATCTATAGATAATTAGATAGATAGATAGATAGATATAAGCAACAAAAACATTCAAAGAGAGTAAGCATGCTCAGTGCTGTGTACAGATCTGCTTATAGTCTTCTACATTATTCTCTTGACTGTAGGTAGTGGCGGACATCATCCAATCACTGAAAGTAGGGCTGCCATTTTCTTCCTTTGCCTGTTTCATTCTTTTCCTGTGTCTGACCTCCTCTCTTCTTATTTTGCTCATCAGTCCTATTACTTTGTATTATTTTTTCCACGTGAGGTGGTTTTACACTGACTGACAAGCCGAATGATTTCCTGTAACCAGGATACCATGTACAAGGCTGAGTGGTAACCACACAAGCACATAATGGGATGATGTGGACCCTTCAATTCTTCCCCTGTTAACTAGGTGGTGACGCAAATGCGGCGTCCATGCGAGAACCAAACTTCCACACACTTCTCCGGGCCTTACTGCACCAAGGGGCTGTCCACAGCATGAAAACACTGGTTCACTGCACGGGACGACCCTGCAGGGATGGATGCTTCCCTGTGGTTGTGGATCGGCTCGGCCTTACAGTTAGGGGCTGCCTATTAACAGCTACATTATCATCTGATACAACTGCCTAGACTCGTATCTAACAGTACCGTTTCCAGAGAAGGATTTAAGGATACGGGAAAGGCCTGCACTATGTGTGAGATCAAGACCTCAATGATGCTCCGAAGTACCTTCATCCTTACCCTTTTCCCTACTTATGGATAAGATAAGGACAGCTCTACATCAGCTGATCAGAAATTTTTCACTGAGCCACAAAGACGATGCCTTGGTTCAGCTCATCCAGTACTTGGCTTTTTACTTGCTTTACTTCACATTAGTCCAAATCTTCAAGCCTTCTAGTCTCTATGATAGAGATGGGACAAAAACTAGTGGGAGGGGAGGGAGGAGAGAGGAGAAAGGAAAAGCGGTTCGAATTACACGGAGTATAACAAATAACTCAAAGTGAAATGGCCACCCGTTACGGGATTATGGCGTCTGGCAATAGATAGATAGATAGACAGATAGATACTGTCACTCTCATAACACTTTTGTGGTGACATGGAAAAAAAAAAAGGAATTTGGTGAAGCCTCCCAGGTGCTGACCGTTGATTAAAGTAATTGCCCTCGGTATGGTACTTCTAATCCCACATTACTCTCCTTTATTGCATTCCTCCTCCCAAGTTGCCCCATTCCTCTTCTTCTCCTCCTCTCCCATGGCAGTCCCTATAACAATTTTCCTCCCTCATCTCTCCTTTTCCATATAATACTTTTCCTCTCCTCTGTTACACTTCCCAGTTTCCTTTTAAATAGAAGTTCGCCTCTCCCCTAACTCCATTTCATTGTATTTTTCACCGCCTCTCTTATGGCATTCCCTCTCCCTAACCATGGTATTCCTCTTTCTTCCTTTCATGGTACCTGTCCTCCTTCCCTCCCGGGGTAGACCCATTATCCCATCCTTCCATGGTAACCCCCTCCAACCTTCCCATGGCAGTTAACTCTCCTCTTCTACAGTGTTCTCTTTCCTCTCCTCACATGGCACATTCCTGCATGCCTTCCCTACAGCGCATCTGCTTTAACCTGAGGAAGATTCCTGATCGTTTTCAGCTAAGGTGGTGGTCAAGTGTAGGCGGACTGGACGGTTGATTTGGTTAGTAACAAGTAGACTCATTCTTACCTCATAATTAAGTCTCATCGAGCTTCGTGCAACCATTACTTAGTTTTGAAGTTGTGGGAGTGGCCCAGAACTGTCAGACGAAAGCAAAATGACCATAATAATCTATCCTGTTCCCACCTCTTTTACTTCCCTTCATCTGCCGTCCCCTCTAGCAAGCCCTCTCCTCTACGACTCATCTCCCAAGGAGTGCCACACCCCCCTTCACTTTACTCGTTCTTAATATCCCTTTGCTCCTCCTATGTAAGTCTGCTTCCTTCCTTCCTCTCTTACTACTTCGGCTTTCTCTTTCCTCCTTTCATAGTTCTACCTCTCCCCCAATCCCGTCCCTTCACACTTCCTCAACCTCACTTCGTCCCCTAACTCCCCTTCCATATTACTCCCTTTTTCTTGACATTCACTCTCTCTCCATGTCTCACCTAATCCCCTGACACTCCTTTCCTCACTCACCTTCACACTCTTTCTCTCCACTTACCTCCTAAATATCCATCTTTATACTCTTCAGTCTGGTGATATAATTTCATTTTACCTTGTATTCTACCAGATGATTTTCTTTCCTGAGACTGAACTTTTACCTGAATTAGTGAAGCATGTGTCTAACCTAACGCCCCGGTCGAAAAGGTCTTTTAAAAGCTAAATAAAATCGTCTGTAAATAGCAATGAAGAGCCAGGAAATAATGTTCTTGAGCTGAACAAGTTATTGCTTCCTCTCCTCTCCTCTTCTACACTCTCCCTCCTCCGCTCACCTCCCCTAACATTCACTTTTCCCTTACTCCTCTCCCCTGATACCTTACGCCCCCTCCCGTCCATCCATCAATCCATCAGCCTAACCCTGTTTCCCACTAATACGTGGGGTGGGAGGGATGTAGCAACAGAAACAGGAACCCACAAGGGCAGAACTGAAGTGCGTTTGGTCTAATCTGACATAACCTCTGATCCCTTTCAGATCAGTTGATGGCCAAGTGTACTCAGACTGGATGGTTAATTTCACTAATACGCAAGGAGACTCATTCCATATACGGAACAAAAGCTTGTCGAATTTCATCAAAGCTGACATGGTGTTCAAGTTGTGGGAGTGACCCAGTTCAGTCGAGTGAAGCCAGATCGACAATACCAACATAGTGGCCAACGAAATGGGGCAATATAGTCATTCAATCATCAGTCAAGCCATCCAAGCTCCCCTACCCATTCATATACAGGCACACGAATGCATTTCTGTCATACACATGCACAGACACGTATTTCGTCTGTCCACATGGAGGCACACCAACACTTATTTCGACCATATCCATAAAGGAACACAAACACATTTCGTTCATGCATATTCAGGCGCACAAACTCACAGTATTTCGTCCAGACACACACACAAACAAGTATCTCATCCATGAACATACAGGCGCACAGACGCATATCGTCCATAATCATACAGGAACAGAAACACACACTGTCCCTAAGAATACACTCACTTCATCAAATATTTCGGCCAAACAATACAGGTACACACACATTCATGTTCTCCATACACATACAGACACTCTAGTACTTATTTCCTCTGTACACACAAATGCACACAAAAATATTATTATTCCATCCACACACATACTCTTCATGCACACAAACATTATCTCCATGCATACCAAGGCACACAAACATCTAATTCGTCCACGCACAGACAAGTATATGAACCTTCATTTCGTCCTTGTACATACAGGCAGACAAACAGATTTTCTTTCGTAAACATACAGACACACAAACGCACATTTCTTAGTTCGTTAATTGCATCTAACTTTGCTCTGACTCATTACCTCCGTCCTAGTATCTGTCTTCCAAAAATGTAGTGATTGCCCCTCAACACGCGATCTGGGCGGGGTCGGTTCTTTCTTATCATGATTTGCTGGGAATGAGGGGAAGCCATACCTGGAATTCTGTGTTGTGTGGGTCCTATTGCTCGATTGTTCGGTGACATTTCCGTTTTTCATCATCACACGCAAGCAACCCTCCCCCCCATACGTATTCTCTCTCTCTCTCTCTCTCTCTCTCTCTCTCTCTCTCACACACACACACACACACACACACACACACACACACACACACACACACACACACACACACACACACACACACACACACACACACACACACACACACACACACACACACACACACACATATACACACGGAAATAGGCACAACATAAAAGGTACACACGCACCCATCACTATTTTCATTCCTACAGTACGGTGACCTCTTGTTTATTATATCCTTGCTGCTGCCTGACGCCTTTAATTGAACTTCAGAGACAATTTTAAACTAGAGAAGCTAAGCAAAAACGTAATTAATCGCTTCATAACTGCTGAGCTCTCCTAAATTAGGTAAGAAAATGTGTGGTATTTGCAAGAATATCCCAAACACAAGTCACCAGACTGAAAGGGATAAAACTAACTTCAACGCACGAGAAAAGGGACCGCCTTTTGTGTGTGTGTGTGTGTGTGTGTGTGTGTGTGTAAGGGTTGTGTGAAAAAGGAAGAACAATAATGTGTGTGTGTGTGTGTGTGTGTGTGTGTGTGTGTGTGTGTGTGTGTGTGTGTGTGTGTAAGGGTTGTGTGAAAAAGGAAGAACAATAATGTGTGTGTGTGTGTGTGTGTGTGTGTGTGTGTGTGTGTGTGTGTGTGTGTGTGTGTGTGGAGCGCCAAGAACATAATTGGCAAAGTGATTGAAAGTGATAGATAATAGGTTAATATGAGAGCCAGTGTAAGTTATTGGCATGAGGTAACGTAAATAATAAAGGCTGGGTGTGAGAGTGAGTTTGTGAAAAGAAGTTAGTGAGAAAATGTGAGAGTAAGAGAACTATACTGTGAAAATGACTGAGCAGAGATGCTGGTGAGAAAGTGAGGCAGAGTAAGAGAAAGTTAGGTGCGAGATTTAATGAAAGAGAGTGGTTGAAATAGTATGTGCTGGAGTGAAAGACAGTGAACGAATAAGTGTGACAGTAAGCGTGAGTGAGAGTAAGTACGTGTGTGAGTGGGGGGGGGGATGTCCACAAGGTCCTGGCGGGTATACAAAAATTCAGTGCATATAAATGGCTTAATACAGTGAAGTTCAGTGTCTACATGTGTGTTTGCGTGTGTGTTTGTGTGGGGGGAGGGGTGTCCACGAAGTCCGGGTGGGCATGAAAAAATTCTATGCATGTAAATGGCTTAACATACTGAAGTGCAATTTTTACGTACGTACGTACGTGTGTGTGTGTGTGTGTGTGTGTGTGTGTGTGTGTGTGTGTGTGTGTGTGTGTGTGTGTGTGTGTGTGTGTGTGTGTGTGTGTGTGTGTGTGTGTGTGTGTGTGTGTGTGTGTGTGTGTGTGTGTGTGTGTGTGTGTGTGTGTGTGTGTGTGTGTGTGTGTGTGTGTGTGTGTGGCAGCTGGGTGATAACCAACGACCCTGGGAACAGTAGCATGAGACTGATGCGTATTTGAAAGTTTTTCTAGTCATTCAGCTGTTCATTTTTGAGTACGGAACACTGTCTCTTTTGCACAGAACTGAAATCCAACCTAATGAGGTTATAATACTGCAAGTCTTTGTGCGTTTTGGGAAAAAGAATATTGATAAAGCCCATAATCCCCTGCAGGTAATGGAAAGAAATCTAATGGTGGAGCATGCTCTATATTCATAAACTGTCTAAGCGGTGTATATGCATCTTTGTTAACACTTTTATTTCAGCCAGTAAAGGTACAATGCACTTCACAATCAGATTAAAGTGGATGTTTAAGTGAAAAATAATCTGTAATACCATATATTTATGGGGGCATGTTCACTGCGGCAATAATGATTTATTTGTATATAAATACCTCTGGATTCCATTGCCCTAGAATGATAGCAAAAAAATAAAAGTTAACCTACTAAAACCTCTTATCGTTGTCAAAAGCCCCCTCAGAACCAATCTGTTCAAGGTGAATTATTGTAGTTTTATGGAATGTGAGAGGTGTCGATGGCGAAATTAACATGGGGGTAATGAAAGGTTTATGAGAAGGAAGGTAAAATGAGATCGCTGTGCATGAGACAATTATGCCAATGCGTGAGTCTTGTAGCCAGGAAGCTCTGACACGTCATTTCTGTTGCGAGTAAGCCTATGCTCTGATGGAATATACTGGAAGCCACTTTGTTAATAAAAGTTGACTGGAACCTTAGAGTGAGTCATAGGAGTCTTAGTGTTAAGTGTGACGCAAACGCCGTGGAATAGCGTAACCTTGTGCCCGACTTAACCACAAACCTACCAGTACCAAAAACGAAAGGCAAACCAATCGCATCCTCTGACACGTACAAACTATCCCCCAACACTCCGATCATCCGCCGCTGAGACTGACGCAGATTAATGACTGTTTCCATCGTCAGGTTCAAACCTCGTCTTTAAGTTCGCACACAGCTGCTACTCTTTTTCGACAGGGATGTAACGTCTGGTTGACCGTTTCCTGTATTTCCTGTAAATTCCAATTAACCCACTGAGCTAAAGGATTTGTTTTTAAAAATTATGTTTCATTCAAATCCAGATGATTTTCATAATTTTGGTAATTTTTAAAATTAATCTGAAAAGGTTACATATAGCATTACTAAACCCCTTCAGTATAAGATTCTTTCAGCATATTTAAGAAAATGAAATTATTTACATCACTTCACATGCAGTTGACCGCTTCAGCCTGAACGCCATTTTTATTTTATTCTTGCTACATGCAGACGACTATTCCTTAACTTGTGAGAGATTATGACCTGGACGGGTTAGATATAGACTCTCATACTCATTTCCCTCGTAAGCATCCTTCCTAGTTTTAATAAAATCATCTGGGTTCTGCAAAGATCAAAGATATATGACGTCGTCTGGCTGAAAAGGTTGTCACAACAGATGTTACCCTTTTTTTTCCAGCAAAGAAATGTCTAGTTGTCTGTTATCTAATTATCCAATAAATATTTATTTCACTACGAAGACCTGATTTTTACTCCATTATTGTCCTCACTTGAGGAGTTCATTCAGTTTAAGTGATTTTTCAGGCAAGGGGGGGGGGTTATATACAGCCTTCACCAACACCGTTAGCAACAGAGGTTGATTCTTAACTGATAATGTCTGAGTGTAGCATGAACAAAATAAAAATACCGTCCTTCGGTTGAAGGAGTCAAGTCACTGCAGCTTGTATTATATTTTCAAGAGGGAAGCAGCGTCTGGTACCCCGTTCTCCCAATTTCCTGGTGACCCTCTTTAAGCTGCATGAAATCATCCAGCGTCAACTATGAGTAGAATTCAGTATTGGTCTTGTCTTCACAATGATAGGCCAAAAAGTATCAGTATTTGCACTGTAATATTTCCATGACTAACTATCAGCTTAATATTTAAAATTGTCTGGCATTACCTGAAGTAAAATACAATCGCAGACAAGATGTGACCATGAAAGGATTAATCGCATTACCACGATGACGTGTTTTTCATTTTAGTCTTCTTGTGTCTGAGCAGTTTTACTTAGTTTTTGAAAGACTTTTTGAATCATGCTGGTTACTTACGGAACAGCTATCATCAACATCTTCACTTAATCCATTCAATGCGATGACGTGTTCTTCCCTTAAATATTGGTGCTGTCAAGTTAGGAAAGCTCCCCAGACGGGAGGAGACTATTGGAGACTATCGCTATCCCTTCAAGTTTAAAAAGTATCTGCTAAGGGGAGTAAAATCGCTTGGATATAGCAAGAGTTTGACGTCATCATGGTTGGCTAAAGAGGTTGCCAGGGAGCCTTCTTAAGATAAATAAAATTGTCTGGACACAACAGGAGTAATGCATAAGTGATATCGCCTTTTTCGGGAGGGAAGCAACATCTGACTTTCAGTTCTACAAACTTAACATTATTAGATTTCTCACACACGGAATAGTTTCAGTGTTCTGTTCCAGCTATCGTCAGAGATTACATTATAATAATTGTAATATTTTTACCATTATAAAACTTTTGAAGGAGGGAGTTAAATCACTTCACTGCGATGGTCTATAAAATACCGTATTGCTCTAGCCATCGAGATGCGACTGTCTTCAGTGCAGGAGAACCTCTCGCAAAAGAGCGTTTATGCTAATCTAACAAACGCCGCTAATGTTTTGGAGCTCAGTCTGTGGGCAAGGGTTGCCAGATTCCTGGGTGGATTTGTCAAGTAACCAATGAGACACTTCTATTTCATAACCAAGTTTTACAGAATTTCAGACAGCCACAGCTTGGCATTCAATTTATAGAAATGAACCACTTCCGTCATATGAAAACAAATGGTCATTAATGAAGAGATTGGTAACTATCGCCATTAGGCTCTTTACTACGAGGACGTCTTTATTATTTTATTCTTGACAGTGTGTTGGTGCCGCAGAAGGTTGTATTCAGTTAAGGAGAGACCTATCGAACTGTATGGGCGAGGTATTGTCTTCAATAATCCTTTCAGTGAAGAAGTCTTTTCTATGCCGAACAAAAGCGCCCGGAGGTAGCAAAGATGAGTTTCACCCATTTGACCTCAGTCAATTATATTTTTCTTTGCATTAGGAGAGACTTTTCTGACTGGAAATGTGAGGCTAACAGTGGTGTAGCCAGAAAGGTGGCCAGGACGGCCCTGGTCATCCCTGAAATATGCTTGGCCACCATACTCGTCACCCAAATTTTCGGGGGAATATCTCTTGATTCCCCTGAGCAGTTCTCCTTGGGCCAGGGCTTGTCATTTTAGCTAAATCTTTGGAGATTAAAATCCACATTTCCCCTTTCAATATGAAAGGCCATTTCTTAAGCGAAGAAAATCGTCTGGAGGAATCAATATCAGATCAAAATAACACCACTGGGGTAAAAATAAAAACATCTTCAGCCAGTAAACGTATCTTTTATTTTGTTTTGGCTAATATCAAACGATTAATCTGCTTAAGCGATTATTCAGTTGGGGGACAAGGTTAAATCTAGCCAATATCAACTATCCAGGAAGTACTTCCTATGTTAAATATAACAGTCCAGGAGGATCACGAATTAAGTGTAAAATTAACATCATCCTCATGGCGTTCATTGCTCAATAACTGTACATATTTTAGTTTATCTGGCTTTACTAACAAGTTTCTACATAGCTTAGGGGAGACTTCTTTTAGTGGAGGTGTGGAATTGAAAATGCAGTACCTGTATCGTACCCTGGGGTATAGAATGACCAGAGCTTGGCCCTTGCAGGACGTGAGGCTCCTTCTAACCTGAATTTACAACTTTTTACTCTTTATTCTTGACGACACCTACTGATGTAACGTAGGTACTAATGAAGATATACCTTACCTTTCCTATTCTCAATATATTTCATGGCATGAACAAACTCGGCTGTAAGCACCAAGAATAAAAGGGGGAATTGAAGAAGTTAAGAGTTATTATGCTCTTAGGACTCGCTCTGCTGTAAGCTAAATAGAGGTTGTCGTTAGCTAAAACAGAGAGCGAGAGTTGTTACGACCATTAGGGTGGTTAATAGTACCAGTATTAACACGGTCAGGCCCTTATGACACTTTCAACTGAACGAAATTGTTTTGGCGTTAGCTGGCTTCATAATTACAGTTGTCCCGACGATGAGACGATACACGAAAGTTTTGTTGTAACAGTTATGAAAAATGTAAAAATTTCTGTCCATGTTAAAGGGTTAATGAGGATTTCATAATATCAGGCCGAAAATTTCTTGATTGCTGAACTTGTATCAGATGATTCTTTACAGCTTACGGACACTTGGTGACCTGGAGGAATCATATACAACTTATTCTCCCCTTAACTACAATGGGCCTCTCCTAAGGAGGCGGTGGCTGAATCGGTAGAGAGGCGGCCTGCAGTCCCAGTGGACCCAGGATCGAATCCCGGCTGGGGCAGGAAACAGTTTAAGGATTTGAATATCCTAAAAAGCAGACTTTCCTGATCTATCAGATGACCCACCGACATATAAAAATACCCCCGCTAATACTAATACACCAATCCTGTATGAGACAGCCCTAGCATGTATTCAATATGGATGGTGAGTGTTAGCGCCGATGTGGTGACATGTGGAGGTGTAAGAGGACTACTGGGCCT
>NC_136958.1:21895330-21952830 GCF_032717465.1 Coenobita brevimanus
CAACTGACCAACATGGAGAAACTCAAGCAGTAGCCCTTGATACTTTAAAGCTTTCGACAGAGTGTAGCACCGTTCCCTGCTACCTACTCTCCCTGGCTATGGACTAACGTCTTTTGTTCCTTTGATATCTTCAAATCTCTGTGACAGAAAGATATGAGTAAAAGTAGATGATGTGTAGTCCATTTTCCATTCAGTTAATGCCGGCATGCCACAAGGATCAGTTCTGACTCCAACTTCATTCCGAATTCATATTAAAGATCTCTTATCTGTCACCCATAATGCCATGCATTCATGTGCAGATGCCTCAAGACTTCACAGTTCATTCACACTTGAACACCCGTTCACAAAGTTTAATTTCTCTAACTCAACTCAGTACAGCCATCTCGATAAATCAAGACTTATATTGCATCACTGAATGGGGACAAAATAACCTTGTCTCATTTAATGCCAGTAAAACCAAATACAATATATGCAGTTTACTAATAGACAGATATTGCCAGATTCCTGTATTACCTCCAATGCTACTAATATTCCTATAGCCAAAAGTATTGAAATTCTCGGTGTTTCACTTAACAGTGGCCTCAGCCGGACCTCTCATGTCCGATCACTTGCTAAAACCGCCTCAAAGAAACTTGGATTATTGTACAGGGTTCATAGCTTCTTCACTTATGAGCAGTTAGCTGTAGTTAATAAGAGTCATATGCACTCTCAACTGGAATATTCTTCACTCTTGTGGAATGAATGTGGAGAGCTTGCACTAAAACAACTAGACAAAATTCAGAACCAAGCTGTTAGGATTATTAATAACCCTGCTATTACAAAAAAAAAAAAAAAAAAAAAAAAAACAACTCCCCTGCAGGTAAGGAATGTTCCCTCCATTCTTTTATGCCAAATGCTCAGACAAAGTTGCATCCATTATACCACATATCCATGCTTTCCCCTGTGCTACACGGGCATCTGGTAGCACTAGTGACTGGACTGTCACACTGCCATATTCCAGAACTTTTGCTTAACAGAAATCTTTTATTTCTCGAGCTGCATCTCATTGGAAATCACTTCCCCAGAGTTGTTTCCCCTCAAACTTCAGCCTACAGCTTTTCAAGTCTAACTGTTTCAGATTTCTTATGGTTAGAGGGCACAAGTACTCTCCTGTATGGATCTTTTTTTTTTCTCTCTTTTCTTTTGTTTTTCCTTCCTGTGTTCTGTTATTTAAAAAAAAAAAAAAGTGTTGCAGCTTTATAACATTCGCTTGGGAAAATTTACAATCTTTAATTGAACAAACAATTTTGACTGACTGTACATTCAAAGAAAAAAGTCGTGAAATTTGGTCAAAACTTCTGCTGTAAGGCTTGAGTTTTGGTGCGCGCTGCTTTGTTTCATAGGGACAGTTGGTAGCACTGACATGAGATCTAAGGTCCATGCGTCAAACCTGTGGATGCGAGCATATTTCTGGGTACATTCTAAATAATATATATATATATATATATATATATATATATATATATATATATATATATATATATATAAAGTTTTCCATGTTCCATTTATATATATATATATATATATATATATATATATATATATATATATATATATATATATATATATATATATATAAAGTTTTCCATGTTCCATTTATATATATATATATATATATATATATATATATATATATATATATATATATATATATATATATATAAAGTTTTCCATGTTCCATTTATATATATATATATATATATATATATATATATATATATATATATATATATATATATATATATATATATAAGTTTTCCATCTGTTCCCTTTTTTTATTGTCATGACAGCGACACTGTAATTGAATTTGCTATAGAACTGACGTGAAATCTGTTCTCTTGCATTCATTTAGCTTCTGCTTAGCTAAAGCTGATAATTATGATCACTGATTGTGATTATCTGTCAACAATTGTCCAAACTATCTTACATATGATGATAGAACTACTGTGCAATGAAAATCGAATGTTTTAGAGTGAAATTCGAACACATAACCCAGAAGACAGTATTTTGTTTTTCTCATGGAAGGAACAATAATTGCAGGCTCGCGGCCTTTGGTTCCTTCTTCCTCGCATAAAAAAAAAAAAAAAAGCTGTTCATGTGCTTATTTTTGGTTCACATCGTCTCTTACGGTGTAAGCACTGCTTGTAAGTGCCGCTTTCCATCGTTGTGATTATTTTCTGGTCATGTCTTGGTGTGGGAACGCGAATACGACCTGAATAATGACCATTCTCCGTTGTACCTTCCTTCCGAAATCACCTAATCTACCTTTCTACGTTCTGATTGCACAGAAAATAAAAACTATTCGTGGTTTCCCTCCTAAATAAAGGTAGATCCTGCCCTCTCTCATCTCCTTAGTGGTTGGATGCATGGTGCTTGTCCTCCATACCAAGGTAAATACTAGGTCTGCTTGATGTTTTTGGTAACATACAAGCTCTGTTGGCCAGGTGATCACTGCCTGACAGAATATGGTTCACATGTCGTCCCTCAGATGCAGCAGTTTTCGAAAATCGATGTTAAAGCTTCGGAATTTCCCGGATTCATTTGTACCATCATCCCATCACCAGGAGACATAATGAATAAGGCAAATCAGGCTTGCCAACAACTATGTAACTGTGGTAGAGATCTCGTAATGTCTCACGTGTTGCACCTAATCTTCGGACAAAACAGTGATACGACTTTTCTGTGATTGTACTCCGTTTCTGAACATTCTGCCATTTTCTAAGTCATTAAGTTACTTACCGTATTACATTATTCAATCCAGTTGCCTCTTTCAAAACGAAGAGGTCTATTATAATATTTTAGCCACCACCATGTGATTCTACTGTATGGGAAAGACTATTGATTTGAACTGGACTTCTTAGATATGGCCTGCACTGAACAACCAATTATCAAGGGGTTCATGCTGAGCTGACTTACATCGTTTGGAGGCAGTATAATTTTAAAATGAACAGGAAGGAGCATCCAGAGGTTGTAATATCCTCTCGCCCAGCAGCCGATCTAAGGGCTGAGCATTTGACTTTGCCCTATGGTCATAACCTTCACCGACGGCTGTCAATATAGAATTCCTTCATCGCTGCTCTAGTCTGAACCTTTTGACAAACTTTGATCTAAAGCAAATTGGAAATGTTTAATTTTGATTTTGCCATGTGATATTATACCTTTTACCATACCCTGTGACCTTGACACTTGGCTGACCTCTTTCAAAATCTAAATCCTTAATTCTTGCTTTACCTTGAACTGTTCCACAAACTTTGGACTAAATTGGATAAAAACTATAAGCTGACCCTGCCACATCATGTTGATCTATTATTTGCAAAAACTGTAAGCACCACCTTGCTTGACCCTAAACCCTCCAGTAAGTTCGATCCAAATCATATGAAAAGTATTTAAGTTAATTCGTTCACACACACACACTGGCCGACCTTTGACCTTGCCCTGTTGATTGTTGACTTTTCCCTTGCTTTATCGTAAACCATTCAAGCAAGTTTGGTTATAACAGAATAAAGAAAATTTAAGCTGAATTTTCCACGTCAAACACTGACATAGTCATGAAACTTTTTTTACCCATTGTTCTAAAATAAGAAAAGCTCAATCCCTTGGGTAACTCTCAATGCCTCCACCAACTCTGGATAAAATCGGATGAAAACTTTTTGAATTATTTTGTTTTCACACACACACACACACACTCACACACACACACACACACACACACACACACACACACAATCAAACTACGAGTATAGTGGCACAACCAGGCATTTTTCATGCAAGAAGTAACCAAATGCCAGGAACCCGAAAGATTGTTCCCTAAAAAAAAAAAAAAAAAAAAAAAAAGCTAGAAAGCACCAAAAAGGGCATACCCAAGGCAATGCCATTGCCTTAAAAATGATCAGGATCCGGATTCGCCCCTAAATTTAAACATTTCTTCCTTGGCGCAATGCACACCCTTCCACAAATTTTAACCAAAATCAGTTCATAACTTTTCAAGTAATCCCGGATTCGGATCCGTGGATATACGATCCGGATCCCGAACTGGATCAGGATCCTCCCCCAAATTTAACCAATTCTTTCTTGGTCCATGGCCCACCTTTCCCACAAAAGCTTCATTGAAATGCACTGGACTTTTGGACATATTGTGCGGGATACTTCGGATTCAAATCCGAATCCGCCCCTGAATTTAATCATTTCTTTCCTGGCCAATGGACCACCTTTTCGCAGAAGTCCATCAAAATCCGTTTGGAACATTATAAGTAATCCAGGATCCGGATCCGTGGATACAGGATCCAGATCTGTGGATATAGGATTCGGATCTGGATTCAGTTCTGCCCCCAAATAAAATCAATTCTTTCTTGGTCGATGCCCCATCTATTTGCACAATTTCACTGAAATTCACTGAGATATTTTGGAAATATTATGCGAGACACTCCGGATCCAGATCCACCCCAAAATTTATTAATATCTTCCTTGGCCCATGGCCCACCCTTCAACAAACTGTCATCAAAATCTGTTGATAACTTTTTGAGTAATCCTGTTAATTGGCAACCGAACAAACCAACGAAGGGTAAAACAACCTCCATGGAGGAGGTAATAACTGAGAGCCAAATTTAACATTCATTCATTTCGACATGCCTGGACACACTGCGTTTGAAAGGCTGGAGATCACAGGCAGTAGAAAACACAAGCATAGGGAGACAGTTCCAGAGATGACCTGTTTCATATGTAAAGGACTGGGAATAACGGTTAAGGCTTCCATTAGAGAGCTGGACAGAAATGGGATGAGAGTTTGTTGCTATGTGGGTGCTACGTGCCTACCATGGTGGTGGAGGTATAAGAGCAGACAGTCCAAAGGTTCAGTGACCACTGAAGGTGCGACAGAAAAGTGATAAGGATGCCACAATGCGGCGAAAAGACTGAGGTTAAAGGGAACCAGAGAGGGAAGGAGAGTTAATGAAACGAAATGTCGCTGACTTCACCTTGTTGAGTTGAGCTGCATGCGGGGAGCCTCCTCACACCTGAAATTTGTACTGTACACAGTGGCAAATAAACCTTGTGTATAAAGTCAACAACTGTGCAGAGGTAAAGAAGGCAAGGAGTCGGCTTAGCGCAATTGATGTCTTGGATTCAGATTTTAAGAGAGAGGTGATATGATCTTTCAAGGAACATTGCGTGGGAATGAAACCAAAAGTATGTTTAAAGATGATACATGACTGAACTGGAGATTGCTAATAATCGAAGAATATTCCTGCATAAGATTTTGTCGGTTAAGAGATGTAAGAACTGAGTTTCTGACTTATTAAAAATAACAAGCCAGACATTGGGTATTCCAAAACCTCATCTCTTGTTTGTTGAGGTAACTGCTGAGGTGGACATTGCGGGAAGCAAATGGAAAATTGAAGGGTGGAATCATCAATGTATGAGTGGATAAGGTTAGGTGTACAGCTTAGAAGGTCATTGATGAATACAAGGAAAAAAGCTGGTGATAGGACAGAGACCTGGAGAACATGACTGCTGACAACTCTAGGAGAACTGTGGCCGTCTACAACAGTAACGTAGCTACAGAACGACCACAAAGGATGCTATAGATGAAGGCACAGACAGAAGATTAGAAACCGTAAGAGGGCAGTTTGGAAACTAAAGATTTATGCCAGACTTGATTGAAAGCCTTTGAGACGTCAAGTGCAATGGAAAAGCTTTCTCCAAAGCTCCGAAACGAGGATGATCACGAGTCTGAAAGGTAGGTAAGAAGATCGCCAGTGGAGCATCCCTGGCCGAACATATACTGACGATCAGAGAGAAGCTTGTGATAAAAAAGGTGCTTTAATATTTTTTTGTTAAGAACTCAAAAACTGTTTAAATGCAGGATGTCAATGCAATCGGGCGATAGAGGGCTGCGAATGGTTACCTTTCTTTTGGCCTGGCAGAACGACAACAAACTTCCAGCAAGAAGAAAAGGTATTGGTACAAGTTGACGAAGGTGAAAGAGTTTATCTAGGCAGGGTGTAAGCACAGAAGCAAAGTTCTTAAGGATAACAGGATGGACTACATCAGGCCCATGTGCCTTGTTAGTACTGAGGCCAGTGAATTGAAGAAATTTTAATATCAACCAAGAGGAAGTCAGAGGAAGAAAGTGATTGAGGAACAGCTAGTACCAGAATCATCTAAAGGGGAATAGGAGGAATGTACTGTACTCTGAGTGAAAAGTTCTGCTTCATCAGTAGAAGGAATAGCTACAGAGCCATCAGAGTGGAAAAGAGGAGGGAAGGATGATGAGGCAAAGTTGTCAGAAAGGTTTTTGGCAAGGCGCTAGAAGGAGAGGGAAGAATTTGTGTTGCAGTGTTGAGAGCACTTAGTACGGATGAAATTATTTTTTACAGAGCGAAGAACAGATGTAGCATGATTCCAGACAGATACATAAAAGAGATGACATTCAAGGGTGGGTTGACTCCGGTACCTGTTGTAGGCCTTTCCCTCGTTGGTAACAGCATTAGAATAGGCGGGATTAAAACATTTTTTTTTTTGCAATAGTCACAGGATAATGAAAAGGAATGTATGCTTCCATGCCCAAGAGAAATACCTCTGTATTGCACAAGGCATATTCACATGGTTCTCGGCCATGGAAGCAATAATCATTCCAAGGAAAGCCAAAGAAGTGCTGCCTGAGGGCCCCCCAATCAGCAGCTCCACAGTGCCACAACCTTCGCTTATTGGGAGGGTCTACAGACCTTACTGGAGTGATAGGACATGTTATGGTCTTAAGGTTGTGATGGGAGGGGCCTAACAGAGAGAAAAGATTAACAATGTGAGCAGAAGGATTACTGTAGATGTAAGGAAGAGGTCAAGTATGTTGGAACTCTCTCCAAGGTGGTCAGGGATAAGGTTGGGGTGCTGTACAAGTTCCTCTAAGTTATTAAGGACAGAAAAGGTGCAGGCTTGTTCACCAGGTGGATCAGTGATACAGTGATAGGAGAGGAGAGCCAAAGGTAGTAGTGAACATTTAAATCACCCAGAATGGAGATATCAGAGAAAGGGAAAATTGATAGGATGCGTTCCATCATAGAAGTAGTCGAAGAATTTTTCATAGTAGAATTAGGGGATAAGAAAACAGCACATATATATTTACTTCGCGAATGACAAGATAGCCGAAGACTGAGAGTAGAGAATTCAGAAGATTCAAGTTTAGGAACACGAGAGCAAGATATGTTATTGTGTACATATGCACAACAGCCACTTGTGGCTTTGGGATGAGTATAGAGAAAGTACGGTAGGAGGATACAGAGAAGGGTTTCCTCTTAGTCTCCTCAGACAGCCGAGTCTCAGTGACAAAGAGAAGGTAAAGTTTATTGGTTAAACCTTCCATTACGGCTGTCATTTTTTCCTTATTGCAACCACTAGTAGATTTTAATCAGGTTCAACGAGGAGATCGTTCGTAATAAAGAAGCTATAGTTTCTTTCTTCAGCAAAGGTATGTTCCTACTCCCCTCCAAGCGAGTACCGGTGCCTCCGGTGTGGGGTTGGAGGAATATAATCTTGCTACGTCCAGACCATTTTATGCAACTGAACACTTACGAGAACAACCATAACGCATTACACAGCACACATAAAATCATACCGCCAGATAACTGTATTCAGCTGAGCAGCGCAGAAATTAGTTTTATTTTATTTATTTATTTATTTTTTTACTCAGATCAAGTATTCTTTAATTCATACAATGCTGCTACTACAGAACGGCTTTCTTAGCTATGAGAGCAATAGTTAGCTCCGTACTGAGCCCTTAAAAAATAAGTGGTATACTGAGCCTTTAGTATTAATCCTTTGAGATCGATGCTCTCCTTTCATTATTTAATAGCTGCACTCCCATGGTGTACATTCTACTCTATGAAATGTACAGACGATTCCACTGAATCTGGGGGAGATTTCAAGTTGTGATGTTTATGAAGTTTATATCTAACCCGTCCAGCTGGAATATATATATATATATATATATATATATATATATATATATATATATATATATATATATATATATCGGTATCTCCTGAGCTGATTAAAATCGTCTGTAGATAACAATGAAAAAAAAAATCCTCGGATTGAAAGGGTTGTCTGTCTGCAACTAGGCGGGCTAATTCAGATCAGTAGAGACTGTCAGTATCGATGAGGTTTGAAGCATCACCTTTAATCTCGTTTTTCCTATTAAGTACTCTACCAGTACTTGGTTTAATCTTGCTGCCACAGGAAGGTTTTATGCTAGTTAACAGAAACCAGTCACAGTGATGGTATGAACCCATTGAGCTGCAGACACGTCATTTATATTGCAATCAATACATTAACAGCAGATTATATTCAAGGATTGCGTTCGGTTTTGGAGGTGAAGGGAAATATTACGGCTACTCCTAACTTCCCCAATTTAACAAGTCTCCTTGGATGTAAATTATCTGAATGTAGCAAGTAAAAAAATAGAGAAAAACTATCGGAATGAAGAGGGTTCATGTTACACTGCATAAAAAAAGAAACCTGGCAGTAAACACCGGAACTTAATAATCATGTACCAATATACTGTGTATATATATATATATATATATATATATATATATATATATATATATATATATATATATATATATATATATATATATATATATATATATATGCGTGTGTGTGTGTGTGTGTGTGTGTGTGTGTAATAGATTTAAAGCTGTTTCATTCGTTCACACTTATAAAGCTAATATTCCTGCTTACCACCAGATATCTTTTCTAAGCATGGCACGGAGGTCACAAGCAATCTCATTTAATTCATTGCAGTACTGATCCGTCCTATATTTGATTAACTTTTGCTATAATTAGTTTATTATATATATCTCCGCAGATAAGACCACTCGTTATATTGCCTTTAAGTGCAGGAATGAGGTTAATCATCTCAGTTCCATGGCGTACAATTATTTTATTCATGCTGACTCTACAAGGTTTTAAGATCAGGAGAGACTTTTGCAACAGAAGAGGTTAGCCACAGCCTTCATTAACATCGTCACAGATACAGGCCCTCACTATTTTGCATAAAATTGTCTGGTGATGGTATGAATAAACCATGAGATACGTCAACGAATTGAAGGGTTTAAGGTCACCACACACGAAATGCGGTACACTACAGCCTTTAATGTTACATCATTTTGTTCATAGCCCCCCCCCCTTTTTTTTAAATCTTTCTACCGTAACAAAATTTTATTTGCTTGTAGTGATAAGGCTAGCTCCTGCAGTACGACAATATCTTCTTTATTTTTATTCTTGCTTTCAGTCGATTCTTTTATGCTTAAGGAAGCCCTAGTTGGTCCAAGTTTCCTTAAGTTCAATAAAATTGTCAAGAGACTGCAAGAATAAGCCTTAAAAATTATGTCACCGGACTAGAGAAGTTAAACGTTTGATCTGTACTCGACACACTCCAAAAGTATGACGGTGTTCACAGCCTTACATTTTTTTTTTCCTTTGAGAACTGGACTGTCCTGCTACGAGACGCCGCCTCTTCAGTCTGAGAACGCATTTTTTTTCTAGCTTCTTCTAAGCGATTTTAATAAACTTAAGCAAGATCTCAGGTAATGAAGAGATTGATGAATGCTGTAGCTAACCTCTCCAGCTTGAAGTCTGACCGAAACTGAATCAAATTCGTCTCGAAGTAGCATCAATAAACCAACATAATATGTCATCGAACTGGAGGCATTACACGCTAGCACACTATCCGACAAACAAAAAGTATGGCGGTACACCCAGCCTCACGTGATGGTACCCTGTGAAAGAAGTTTACGTGACAGGAACGGCTATGACGTGACAATAACTTACGTGCTATTCGCAGACGCTGCCATTGTGTGGGGTGACTGTTGACGCTGGCTGTGATTCACCTGTTTGCCTCCCGTCCCACCGCCCTCTTCCCTTCACGCACCGCCTCTCGCTTGTCGACGATTTTAGGGTCCTTCTAAATTTCCTATGAGTCCTAAAATTTTCTTCACGCACACACTTCTTAGTTGTTTTTCAATGTTCTTCAGTTTTAGAAGCTATAAAATTTCCTAGGAGCCTTAAAACCTCCGTAACTCTCTGTTCTTGGCTGGGTACGATTCAAGGTCCTTTAAATGTCCTATTAGTCTTAAATGTTCTGAACACACTGTACGATGGTAAGACGCGATTCACCTGTGTCTCTCCGTCCCGTTCGGCCTCTTCCCATCACGCACTCCGTCTCATATGGCTATGACTTTGGGGCCCTTTAAGCAAAAATTTCAACCGAGTCATGAAATTTTCCCTGGACACACGGTCATGGATAACTGGATTTTTCGTTTTAACATTTCCCTCTGCTTTAAGCTTTACGGGAAGTTAGACTTTCTTTGAGTCCAAATTTTTTCTTCAGAAACTACTTAAATGGTATGGTTTTAGGTTCCCTTAAAATTCTTTTGTGTCGCAGAATTTATTTTTATAACACTTGTCTTGGATGATTAGATTTATAAGCGCCTATAATTGTCTAGTTTTTACTTGTGACTGATAAATTTTTCTTCTGATGAGAAACTTTTAATCATTTTCGTATCTCTTCTATTTAGAATTTCGAGTCCTATAAATTATCTTAACACATTTGCTCATAGCTGGATAGATTTACAGGATCCTCCAAAGTTCTTCCCAGTTAGAATTCTAAGCGTCTCGAACTTTACTTCTGGTTAGTTTCGGGCTCCTTTGGAAATCCTCTTAATCCTCTTTTAGACGCATTTAAAATATTTTCCTGATAAGAATTCACGTAACTTCCCTCAGGCACTTGCTCGTGGTGGAATATTCTGTGTCGTTTAACTGATGACTGTCATATTTAAATTCTCGCACTTAGTAAAGTTTTAGGCATCCCTATATTTCATTGAAAATATATTGTATTGGTTGTGAATTACGTCTTGGTAAGCTCAAGTGGCATTAAATTTCCTTCTGACACTCTCCACTCGTTTTAGAAATAATTGTCTGTGGCTTTAAGTCCCATCAATATCTAGCCATCCTCTTTTGGAATAATTTTTGGTTTCCAGGAAAACTATTCACACTCGCTCTTGGTATAATTCTGTGTGCCATCAAAAATATTTTCTATGATATTCTACACAATTTTGTTTTGTTTTATTAAGACGACTTTAGACACATGTCAGCAATAGCTAGATATGTCACTTCATAACCAATCCCTTTAAAACCAGACAGTCGTTAGAGATATAATCCTTGACCTTAAAGTCAGTTGTTTCAAGATCTATCCTCTAGTCACTCGCTCCTGGTAAAATTTTAGGTGTCTCTTCAGTCCACCGAAAAACTTCTTCCTGGCAATATATTACGCATCCTTATAATCTGTTCAGACACTGGGGATTCACTCCTGGTAGAATTTTACGTAATTCTATACTAGTACCTACTTTTAATTTGCGTAAGTGCTTAAAATTCACATAATTAATGATAACCAAAATTAACAACAAAGCAGAAACGCGAAAACATGATCCTCACTGTCTGGCGACGAAGCGTAAAGTTTTCATAATACTACGGTCGCTTCCTCGACAAATCACGAGCCCTGAGCCATAATATTCAGCTTAGGATTCACGCGAGGTTTACCCACTGTTTGAACACTGCTTTGGACGTTGTCTTGTCCACGTCAACTCATAACTTTTAATTCATCATGTGCGTGGCGGTATGTAAATAGGTTCCGCGGGACTATTTGAGTTTATCGTTTAGTTACTTGAGAAGTTGGGAACGTGCGAGTGGGGTGGAATGCGAAGTAGGAGGGCGCAGGTGGAGCGAAAGTGGAGAGCACCCGCCGAATGACCACACTTCCAGAAGTCTCACGGAGCACTGACACAGCGCCGCTCGGCTCACCTCTCCTCCTCTCCGGCCCTCTCTCTCCCTGTACCCTTACATCTCCCCCTCCTTTCTCTCCCTCTCCGGTCCCTCCCTCCTCGTGTTACCTCCGCTCGTGCTGTCTCCTGTGTCTTCTCTCTTTATTCCTATGTCCAAAAATCAAGTATGGCTCCCTGACTCTTGGAAGATACTAAGAGTTCCCAGACAACGGATGTAATAGCAATTCATTAAAAAAAAAAAAAAAAAAAAAAAAAAAAAGTTCAGAACATAGTGTACGTGTACGGGTTTCCTGCAAGTTGAAGGTGCACAGGTAGAGGAGACAATCACGATATCGACAGGTGGCCAAAGTAGAGGTAGGAAACCCATGGGCTTATTTTTGGTCAGATATCGTAGAGCATTTCTTTCTTCCCTTCCCACACCATTTCCTGCTACCTGCATTACCAAAACAGCAAAATTTTTCGTGGAAATAAAATGGTGGATATCGACAGGTGCCTGAAGCAGAGGCAGAAAATCGATGGGCTCATTTCTTGTCAAACACAGTATTACATTTTTCAACTGCCAGCTTCCCTAACCACCGGGGAGGCAGTGATCCATGGGTTAGCATGTTCAGCTTGCAACTGCAAAAACCCCGAGTTCGGTTATCGATCTGGTAAGGCTCTTGGACGAAGTTTGCTTCCCTCCTCATCCTGGTTCACCCAGCAGGACGGTTGAAGACCTGGTTACGACAGCGAGAGTATTCCAGGGGGGAGATCAAGAGAGTAAATTAAGCTTTACCCTCGTGTAGTCTATCTATCTATCTATTGCCAGACGCCTCAATCCAGTTCGGGGTGGCCACAAACAAATCGCCTCCACGTCGCCATGTCCCCTGCCATTTCACTGCCCAGCTCCCAACTCACACCCCCCTCTCTCATATACCTCTCCACCCCATTCCTCCATCTCATCCTCGGCCTCCCCCTCCCTCTTGCCCCCTCCACCTCACTCACATACACTCTCTTCGTCAGTCTTTCATCCTCCATCCTCTCCATATGGCCAAACCACCTCAGTGTATTCCTCCTAACGCTTCCTGTCACATCCACATCCACACCACAACGCTCCTTTATATCCTCATTTGTAAGCCTGTCTCTCCATGTGACTCCACAGGCTCCTCTTAACTTATTTCCACTGTTCTCACTCTTGACTTGTGTCCTTCCAGCAACGTCCAAGCTTCACTTCCATACGTTAGAGTTGGTATCACAATACTGTCATGTAGTAACTTTTTCACTTCCATGCTCACTTCCCTGCTTCTTATCACTGCTTTCAAGGAACCAGCAACCTTCTTCCCTGCTTTACCCTTTCAAGCACTTCACCCTCCAAACCTCCATCCTTACTCATCACACTACCCAAGTACTTAAACGTACTCACATTTTCCAATTCCTCACCATCCAACCTCGCTGTACATTCACTGACTTCACCTCTCTCAAAGACCATCACTTTACTCTTCCTTACATTCACCTTTAGATTCCGTTTCTTACACACTCTCCCAAACTCATCCACCAAGCCTTGCAGCTCTCCTTCGTCTTCACTCAACAACACAGTATCATCTGCAAACAACAGTGCCAAACACTACCCTCTCTCACCAGCCAATTGGCATTAATCTGAAGCTCTTTCATTCCTTCCCAAAACATTTCCAACGACCGACACTCAGTTTACATTTTGTTGCGCCTGTTGGCAAAATGTCCATGGCTGAATATATAGCAGTAGATATAGGCAGATGGTTAAGGAAGTATTAGGAAATTCAGTGACTCACAGTATAGTATTTCCTACCGTCATCTTCCCCTCCCATTGCATTGCCCTATTGTCTGCATTAGCATAGTAGCTGATTTTTCTTTCCTGTCGAGAAAATATCCAGCATCGGCAGAGTGGCAAGAGCAGAAGTAGGAAATCCAGACAAATTCTCTGTCAGATACTGCTCTGCATAATATTGCCCACTGTCCCTTTCCCTTCCCTTTCCTTGCCATTTCCTACTACCTGCATTATCTAGAGTAGCAAATATTTCCTGGCGGCCGAGAATACATCTATGGGTTTATATCCAGCAGATGGTACCTGGGCTGGACCCAAGTAGGACACCGGATTCACAAAAAATCCCAGCCAGTTTCTGCGATAAACAAGTCTATTTTGGTTTTTAACCCTTTAGGTCCCATGGTTCCCGTGAGAGGGATTGTGCTGGAAGGGTACTAGGTGTACCGCCCTCCGCCTATCGGCTCAGTCGCAAAACTCATAGGTCTCTACCCCAGGGTTCCCCCCCTTATTAACTTTTGAAATTGCCCAGCTCCGTCCTATACTGAGAAAGTTGGGCACAAATGGGTTAATATTTTCAGGAATGGGGGAAAGCAGTGAAAGAAAACACTGGTGGACAGAGATAAATTTAATCCCAATTATAGTTCATACATCTTAACCTGGCAGAGATTTTCGTCCTTTTGTAGCTTAATTTCTTTAGTTCAGTGAGAGAGCTGGATAATAGTATGGCTGTACCATCCTTTTCATCACACTTCCTGACTAGCACCATATTGTACCGTTAGGGGAAATTAGCTGAAAAAACTCACTTCATCAGCGTTGTCTTCCACTTCGTTACCACTACCAAGAATAATCTCTCTCTCTCTCTCTCTCTCTCTCTCTCTCTCTCTCTCTCTCTCTCAGCTTCAGTAGTGTGCGGCTGAGAAGTCTGTCAAGTATTTGGAAGTCGTATTAGTATAGACTAAGGCATAAACAGACAGTCAGTTACACAACTTTTTGGATAAAGAGCTGGAGGTGGTGCAATCGGAAACACACTTGCCCGCCCGCAACCGAAAAGTCCCGAGTTCTCTTCCCGGGGTGGCTATGAATCTTTCAGTACTGTCTTCTTCCTTTCAGTATGTTGGTATCTACATATGAAACAGGAACATAGATTACCAGTGTGTCGTTGTCCGGGGGAAGAATAGTAAACATCTGTATCTGACTTACTGTACAGTAGTTCCCCTAAACCGGTCGATTGGACTTAATCTAAACCTTCCTCTCTTTCATCACCGTCATCAACATCATCATTTTTCATGTTCTTCTTCTTCATCTTCTTCACCTCAAGAAAATTTATAGATACCGTCCATGATCCATTTTCCCCTCCATCCCTTCCTGTATTCCCGTGTCCGCCCTCCACCAGACTACCTCCCTCGCCTCCTTCCCTCGCACCCAGCTCTTAAGGCTCCTTTTACCTTACCCTCTGTTGTTTACTCTCTTTCCGCCTCCATCTTTTGTTTTCGCACTACTCCGTCCACTTTCGTAGGACTTTTGTCGTCCCGGTTACGAGGCTCCTTATTTGTTATTTCATGAGCTTTTTTTTCTTTCTTTCTTACTCTTCCAGTTCTCTGTCCATTTCGCTCTTGTTATTTTTTGTAACATATTCTTTATCGTCTGCTCCACTTCTTGTTTTTTCCTCTTTGCCTCTTATCCTCCCAGTTCTTTCTGTCCTATTCGCTCCCCTGACCTTTCCTTCACCCTTCTCTCCTTCTTAGTTTTTTTCTTCCCTCCATCTTCGCATCTCTGATCCTCCGCCTTTCATCAGTTCTTTCATCTTCGCTTCACATCCATATAATTTTTTTTCCATTCTCTTCGTTCTTTTGCTTATTCATTCATTGTCCTCTTCTTCCTTCCATCCTTTCCTCCTTGCCCTTTCCATCTTCCCCCTGTATGAGATTTCCCATCTTTTTCTTTTTTCTTTTTTTTTCAATTTTCTGTTCCCTTCGTCCCCTTGTTCACCCGTCGCCTTCCTTTTCTTCCTTCCTCCCTTCTGTTTTTCCTCTAAGGTCTCCCCATTGTTTTCTTTCTTACTTCCATATTTCTTTGCCCTTCCCGTCTTTCCATTTATGCCTTAATGGGATTTTCCTTCTTCCTTCCTTTTCCTTACAGTTCTCACTCTGTCCTCCGCGCTTCGTTGACTGTCCGGCCTCTCAAGTTTTCTTCTATGCATCGTTCTTTTTACTTTCTGTCCTCCCTTTTATTTTTTCATTCTTCTTATGCAATCATTTTCGATCTCTTTCACATTCCCTCACTGACATTTCTTTCCTTTCTTCCCTCCCTCCTTCCTTCCTTCCTCCCTTCTTTACCCTTCTCTTTCTCCTCTTTCATCGCTCCTTCCTTCAAACCCTCTCACTCCTGTCTCGTCTCTTTTGAAATATGGCATTTATTATTTTTTTCTATTGTGTTCGTCTATCTGCCCCTACATCTTAGTATCCTAGCAATGTATTCCGACAATATTCATACTGAGTGTAAACTTAATATGCTGATACACATTCTAAGGATACTAGCATGTAGGAGAAAAAAGACTATTTAAATAGGGAAAATAAAAACCCTTAATTCACTCTTTCCCTCACATCGATTTATTTTTTCTTTCTCACCTTTCTTCGCTTCTTTCTTTCCCACTTTCCTTCCTGCTTTGCCCTTCCCATTCTCCTCTTTTATCGCTCCTTCCTTCAGACCCTCTCACCTTTCTCTCTCGTCTCTTTTCCTTCCGCCCCTCTCCTTATTTGCATGTGGCTGGGGCTGTATTTATAAACTCTCCCAGACTTAAGTTGTGCTTACGTTTGCTTATCTATATGTCTATGTTTATTCATGTACCTACTAAGTACTTACTGTCCTATCAGATTAAATTTTAAAGTGTATTATTGCGAAAAACAAAAAGATCTGTGATATGAGGTAACTGTTACGGGATCTTGTTGATCTCGTATATAGGATAGGCTAGTTTATAAATGCTAGCCCGATCCCTGGCCTTTCTATCCCTCCACCTCCACCACAGCTGTCATGGTCTGGAAAAGTGTGTGTCCTTCGTATATATGCATTTTTTTCTGGACTCGTATTCTATACTTGTGTTATAACTAAAGTTTTCTTTCTGATCATGTTCTAATTAGATCTTGAAATACTAATTTCCATACACTTGGCGGTGCACACCAGTCACTCACTCGCTAGACTGGTGCATTTAGCCTAGATGACTACAATGAATGGCAAGCTGAATTATTCCTTGTAGAACCAAAAAACATTTACTATGTTGGATGGTAATTATATGTTCAAAAGAATGCTTGTCGTTCTAGTGGGTTAAGGCGCTCCAACTGGATGTGACCTGTAAAAGTTAACATCCGAGAAATAGTTGGATTTTTTTTTCCTACGCGTACATGGCATTGACGGAAAACTACTGGTTACTCGCCTTATACATCGGTACTAAATAACTCACCCAGGCTTCTTCGCCTCTGATAGAGTTATAATGAATTGCATGGCAGATAGAAAGAATTTAACTATAGTCTTTTACTGATTTTTACCTTTGTTAGAGAGGGACGCCTTCATGCGGTGGCACTGATATACGAGGGTAGCTCTGCCTAGTTATACAAACGTCCTTCAATTAACTCCCTATCACCCAAGAGGGGGATGGTGGACTTTCAGAAGAGGGCAACATCAGCCTGGAGTCTACCGGGTACACAATTACGATGAACCTGAGGCTAAAGCGACTACTACAGGTATAAGTCTATATCACGTCTGAACAACTGGAGCTTACCGCTCAATGATTTTTAGAGATTTTATGACTTCCCAAATGAAAGAAAAAAGAAAAAAGATTAATGGTTTTCCTATCGACTGCATGAGGGTCATATATATATATATATATATATATATATATATATATATATATATATATATATATATATATATATATATATATATATATATATATTACAGGCAGACTGTGAAATCAGTCAGTTCGTGAAATGAGTTTAAATTGACATGTGTCAGTTTAGGTTAGGTTCATTTAGACTGCGGGTAGGTTAGGCTGGGATAATCGTCGTTAAGTTAAGGTTAGGTTAGGCTGAATAAATTAAGTCAGGTTAGTTTAGTTTAATTTTGATGAACTCTTAGCATAGCATAGCATTCATTTAAATTAACCGAACCTAACCCAGCCTAACCTACCACCCTAACCTAAACCTAAAATAACCGCGATTATCACAGCCTAACCTAAACGCACCCTAAATTAACCTAACCTAAATCAACGCACTCCAGTTTAAACTCAGTTCATGAACTGGCCAGGCATTTCACAAAATGACTGATTTCAGTCTGCCTGTAATATCTAGATCTATCTATCTATCTGTCTATCTGTGTATCCGTCTACCTATCAACCTATCTACCTATATGTCTATATCTATCTATCTATCTATCTGTATATCTATCTATCTACATATATATATATATATATATATATATATATATATATATATATATATATATATATATATATATATATAGTCGACTTTCATAGCAATGTAAATAATTCGAGACGATTGTACTCAGTTACGAGATTCCCCCAACAGGGAAATGGTTAATGAAAGTAATTATTAACCTTCCTGTTCAAAAAAGTCTCTCAAAAACTGAAAACTATTAAAGATAACAAAAATATAATCAAGAATGAGCACACAGAGAGTGCATCATCCGAGCCCAGCAACTTATTTAAGAACCGAGTAACTTACTTTGCCCAGTGACCTTGAATTTCGACATGTTCCTGACACACTCGCATTACCGTACATAATTTTTGCCTAATACTTTATCCTTCCGTCAAATTCGATTCAAGTCATATCAGAGCTATGTGAGTTGACATCGCCCAGTGACCTTGGCCTCTGAACATTCCCTGTGCTCCTGATCTTTGACTGAATGTTTTCAATATTGAATCTCTTAATCCTCGCTTTAACGTGAATCCTTCCACAAAGTTTACTCTTCATCAGATAAATACTGCTACAATCTGACCTTGCCGTGTGACCTTTCCCTTTAAGCTATTGTTCTCAGAACTAAAAGAACAACCTTTGGAGTCATCCTCAAATCACAACAAAGCTCTACGCAAATCAGATCAAAATTGTTTAGTTTTCTTTTTCATACGCAGACACACACAATCTCACTTTATCCAGTGATCGTATCTGTTGACTAACTTGTCAAAACAGAGTCCCTTCCTTCTTGCCTTGTCTTTAAACCTGCTCACATGTTTGGTTCAGATCAGACCATAGCTGTTACGGTTTATCTTGCCTTGTGTCCTTGGCATTTTACCTTTCCCTGTGGCCTTGACCTTTGACTCAAAATCGATTCTTTCTTTATCTTCAACCATTCTACAAAATTAGTTCAATTCCTCATCAGAATTGTTAAAGTTGCCCTTGCCTTGCGAGGTTGACCTTTGACCGGTTGCTTAAAAATACAGTATCTTTAGTCTTTGGATAAGACTCAACTCATCCACCGCTGTTAATCCAAATAATAGCAAGAAGCGGTGCCAAGGCATAGCAAACCCATCCCCGGCATTCATTTTAGTGCTGACGCATAAACACAACAGGATATCTAATCAAAGATGTCACATATCAAATCTCGAGTAAATCGTTTGAATATTGACGATTTTATGCCTATTTGAAGTTTTAGGCCTGATCCACATGACGTTGACTCCCCTACCGCTAACTGGGGGGTGATCCCTCTGATATAATGAGGCATGTTTTAAGATGCAGTTTTGAAAGATGCACCTTTAGGTTTTGGTTTCATGTTGATATTACGAATTTGAAAGAAGATATGGCAAAAAAAAAAATTCTACTTTTTATTATTATTATTATTATTATTTTTTTGGGGGGGGCTACAGCCTGGGCCTTGGCCCAATTTGGCCCAAAATTTAATCATGTGATCAGAAGGTCAAAGCGCATCATCCCTGTAATTTTAGTCAAAATCACACCAGTAGTTTTCGCGTAAAGTTGTTAACAAAGAGACAGACAGACAAACAAGCAAACAGACGAACCGAGTGAAAACAATACCCGTCCCCGAGCCCCTCCAAGGTGGGGACCGGCAATTAGTTATTTTAGTTATTTTGACACACACACACACACACACACACACACACACACCGCTCAATATATAACAGCCGCCCTCGTTTCCTGAGCTCGGATATAATAAAGAACGCGTCTCCAAAGTGGAGGGGTCAGCCTCTTGAATCTGATGACGCTCTTTCTTAGTGTATTTTTCCTACTGCCAAACGATTTTATTGCTATCAAGAACGCACCATAGTAATGAAAGGGTTAATAAAGGTTATATCTTACCCCTTCACGTGGACTGTTCTTACCTAAATGGAGATCAAACTTCTGGAAATAGCAAGAGTGTAATGGAAGATACGTCATGAGTTTTTACGGATTAATTATGCCGGTGGAATGATGTATTACTTTTCTAAATTCAGTTCCTTAATCAAGTGAAATACTTTGGTTGATTCTTGCTATCTTCAATCGATTATATTTAGCTTCACAATAGACTTTTCGAACCTTGGAGCCTCCACCAACCCTTTACGTAAGAAACACATTTTCTGTTTATTTGTATCCAGACGCCTTAATCCAGTAAGGGGTGGCCACAAACAAATCGTCATCATTTCGCCCTGTCCCCTGCCATTTCGCTGTCTTCCACCCAACTTACACCCCCCTCTCTCATGTACCTTTCTACTTCCCCATCTCATCCTCGGTCTCCCCCTCCCTCTCCCTCCTCTTCCACCTCACTCACATACACTCTCCTAATTAGTATATCACTCTCCATCCTCTTCACATGGCCAGAATACCTTAATGTACTTCTTACGATTTCTTATCACATCCACATCCACACCACAACGCTCCATCACTTCCTCATTTGTCAGCCTCTCCATGGAACTTTACATGCTCCTTTCAGATAACTCATTTCCGCTGCTCTCACTCTTGACCCGTGTCCTTCCAACAAGGTCCAAGCGGATGTCTGCTGCACCGCAGTAATTTATACTGTAAGTGAAGCACGTTCACGAATAAATCGCCTACAGCACAGGATGATATGACTGATAAATAACACCGCATTACAGATGCCAGTGCAGTGGAAAGTGTCTTTCAATGTATGGTTTCATATGAGTTATTACGGCGGAATTAAGCCGTAAACGTGCCAACACTTTTTCTTCCAGGCTACTGGCACGGTTGGCAGTATCCCAGTTGCCCAGGTACGGCTTGTGTGTTGGAATATTTAGTTTAGTCCACTGACCTTGCCACAGAAAATATTATTGATTTCTTTCTGAGAAACTCGACCATAGATCACAAGAAACGTCCCAAGTCTCCTGAAGCACTGCAGCCGACTTTGCAAGTAAGTCAGCCTGCTCGTTGCCATAGATACGACAATGCCCAGGCACCCAGATCAGCGTGAAGGACTTGTCGCACTAATGCAGTTTATTAACAATGTGACCCCGGATCTCATTAGAATCAGTGGTGCAAGAAGCAAATGCCTGAAGAGCTGATTTTGAAGCTGAAAATATTGCAAACGAGTTATTCCTTGAATTTAGAGCATAGTCTATGGCTCTTCAATAGCAAAAAGTTCGAAGGCAAACACAGATCTATGAGTCAGCAACGGATATCTGAGGGAACGTTTAGTCGACCACACATTAGCACCCACATATTCATTCGACTTGGGGCCATCGGTGTACAATTGATGCTACCCCAAGTGACGCACTATGTTACAAAACAAGTGGTGGAGGACCTCCGCCTCCGGCGTCTTGGTCTTTGGTGCTGGGAGCCATGAAACATCAACAGTAAAGTCAGGTGGCTCCCATGGCACTAACACAGTCACTGAAGTTCACACCAAGCTCCTGAGTCAGTAAGTGGAGGCAAACAGCAACTGGCCTACGAACCCCCCACATAGGTAGTGGTACTGACACAGGGGGGTACAGGCCACATTGCCGATGTTAGTTTTTCTAATTGTCCGTACACCGTAGGACAAGGCCAGGTGGTCGCAGTGAATATGGAGGGAAGGCACATTCGCCTCCACTTCCATTCGAGCTACACGAGTTCACCAGACGGCTCAAAAACACATTTGCAAATATATAATCTACAACACATCCAACTTTTTCAATGTGGCATCAGATGCCGAGCCATACAGCTGTGCACCATAGTTTAGTTTGGATTAAATCTATCTATCTATCTATTGCCAGACGCCTCAATCCCGTTTGGGGTGGCCACAAACAAATCTCCTCCAAGTCGCCCTGTCCCCCGCCATTTCACTGCCCTGCTCCCAACTCACACCCCCCTCTCTCATATACCTCTCCACCCCATCCCTCCATCTCATCCTCGGCCTCCCCCTCCCTCTTCCCCCCTCCACCTCACTCACATACACTCTCTTCGTCAGTCTTTCACCCTCCATCCTCTCCACATGGCCAAACTACCTCAGTGTGTTCCTCATAATGCTTCCTATCACATCCACATCAACACCACAACGCTCCTTTATATCCTCATTCGTCAGCCTGTCTCTCCATGTGACTCCACAGGCTCCTCTTAAATAACTCATTTCCACTGCTCTCACTCTTGACTTGTGTCCTTCCAACAACGTCCAAGCTTCACTTCCATACTTTAGAGTTGGTATCACAATACTGTCATGTAGTAACTTTTTCACTTCCATGCTCACTTCCCTGATTCTTATCACTGCTTTCAAAGAACCAGCAACCTTTCTTCCCTGCTGTACCCTTTCAAACACTTCACCCTCCAAACCTCCATCCTTACTCATCACACTACCCAAGTACTTAAACGTACTCACATTTTCCAATTCCTCACCATCCAACCTCGCTGTACATTCACTGACTTCACCTCTCTCAAAGACCATCACTTTACTCTTCCCTACATTCACCTTTAGATTCCGTTTCTTACACACTCTCCCAAACTCATCAACCAAGCCTTGCAGTTCCCCTTCGTCTTCACTCAACAACACAGTATCATCTGCAAACAACAGTACAGGGAGTTTCCAAACACTATCCCCTCTCACCAGGGTCACTCCAACATCCACTACCCTACCTTGTACCTCTTTTATTACCCCATCCATGTACAGATTGAACAACCATGGAGACATGACACATCCCTATTTCAACCCAACTTTCAAAGAGAAAAATTTACTTAGTTCACCATCCACACGCACTGCAGCCTTCGCACCATCGTACATACTCTTCACAGCATTCAACAACTTCCCATCTACTCCATATATTCTTAACACTTTCCACAATCCTTGTCTATCCACCCTGTCATATGCTTTCTCCAAATCCATGAAGGCCGCATACAACTTCTTTCCCTTCTCTAGAAACTTTTCCACTAAAGATCTAAGAATGAATATCTGATCTACACAACCTCTTCCCTTCCTAAAGCCTCCCTGTTCTTCTCCAACTAATTTCTCTGTTCTTTCTCTAATTCTGTCAATAAGTATCCTACCATACACTTTTCCTATTATACTAAGAAGACAAATGCCCCTATGATTACCACACACTTCTTTTTCCCCTTTTCCTTTGTACGAGGGAATAATTATACCTGACTTCCAATCCTCCATGACTCTACCTTCCTCCCAGGCCAATCTGCACTTCTTCCACATCCATTCTACTACTATCTCTCCCCCATGCTTCAGCATTTCACCACAACCTCCATCAATTCCTGGGGCTTTCCCCGATTTAACTTTCTTCATTGCTTCCACAACTTCTTTTCTTCCTGTCTTCTCACCTCCCTCCTTCTCCCAGCCATTCCCCAGCCACTTATACTCGCATTACTTCCATCCTCTACGTTCAACAATTCCTTAAAGTGTTCTCTCCATCTGCTCACTTTTTCTCCCTTCTCCACTAGTAATCTACCATTTTTATCTTTCACTCCCCTGCTAACTTCACTTCCACCCTGTCTTACTCTTTTCACCTCTCTCCAGAACATTTTCTTACAGTCCCTCCACTTTACACTCAAATTCCTTCCAAATTCCTCATCCACTCTCTTCTTACTCTCTCTTGCTAATCTTTTCACCTCTCTCTTTCTTTCTACATATAACTCTCTCTTCCGCCTCTCAACTTCTTCCACGTCCCTATTGCTCATCCATTCATTGTATGCTTTCTTCTTTTGTGCCACAGCCTGTTTCACCTCTTCAGTCCACCACGGTGTTCCTTTCACCCCCCTCCGTCTTCTCTTCCTTCCACACACCACATCACATGCTGCACATATTTCTTCTGTAAATATCCTACACACACCTTCCACGTCCCCCATCTGCTCCAATTCATATTTGCCCAATCGTTCCTCCACTTGTCTCTTATACTCTGCCTTTTTCTCATCCTCTTGTAACCTTTCCACTCTCCTTGCAACTACTCCTTCCTCTCGTCTTTCCCTTCTTCTATTCCTCCATCTTACTTGAATTCTAATTCTGGCCACCACCAAGTAGTGGTCAGAAAGTCCACTCCCCCAACCTCTATAAACTCTTGTATCCATTACACATCTTCGCATCCTTTTAGCCACACACACATAATCAATCATTGCCTTCCTTTCATTCAGTTCACCACCCACCCTTCTCATCACTCGCCATGTATACCTGTGGATCATTTTATGTCTGAAGAGGGTATTGGCTGTCACCAACCCCTCCCAGCACAAATGTCCACTAACGCACTCCCATTCTCATCTATCTCAGCAGGCACTCCCCACTCACCAACTATTCTATCCACCTTCACATTCCCAACTTTACCATTCATATCACCAATCAAAAACACTCTCTCATTCCTTCCAAACTTTTCCATGCACAGTTCTACGTTTGTCCAGAACTCTTCTCTCAGTCTTCTAGCACTATCTTGCGTTGGCGCATACACACACACAGTCGCCCACATTTGTATTACAACTTTCAACTTTACCCACACAATCCTTGACCCAACTGATCCATACTGTCTTATGCTCCTCTTCCATCTTTTACTCACAACTATACATACTCCTTCCTTTGCCCTCTCATTCTCACCTACTCCTGCACATATACCCCATCCATACTTCCATTCTCTCACACTTTCTCCTCTTCATTTTGTTTCAGTTATTCCACATACATCCACTTTCGCACCCTCAAGTACCTGGACACTCTCTCTCTCTTCCACCTCATCATTCGCTCCCCTTACATTCCAAGTTCCAATTACTATGTCCTTTGTCCGGTCCTTGGTCGTCATCGTTTGGTCAGTACTTGTCCGAGGCTTATTGTTTGTTTTTCTAGTTCGTTGTTTTCCGGGGAGGGGCACTAACCCTCCGCCAACCCTTTTAGTCGCCTTTTACGACAAACAGGGATACTGGGGGAGTATTCTTGGAAAACCCCCCTACCCCCATTAATAAAGATTTTCTGTCGGCACCCCAAGTAGTACCCGCTAGGTACTTGAGGACATCAATGGTTTATCACAACGAGCAAGCACATAATATAATAGATATGTGAAATACAAACAAGATCTGAAGACCCTAAGGTAACTTGTGTAACATCAACATGAGATCTGAGCTCAAAGGCATCGAAGAACACGTGTAGACTTTACATTTTTTTCAATGACTGGCCAGTTTTATGATTAACTGTAACCGTTTTCCTTTCAGATCATAAGAAAAATGACAGCTAAATACCTGGAAAGTTACAGCTTTAAAGTTTTGTGGTTTTCTCAAAAACGTGTTTGTTGCAAAGAAAAAACTGAGCAGATTGAATTCGGTACTTTCCAATAGGATAAATGGCAAAATATGAAGCAATAACTATTCAGGAAACATTTTTATCATAGGATTTTAAACCACCTAGCTGCATGTCAATTAGTTTATGACATTTAAATTTCAAATATGAAATTTTTAAAATGAAAATACACAAATCACCTTTTAAAATACAAGTCAAGCTCATTTATATTTGGCACAAGAACTTGGGTTACCCTAAGTTACCTTCATGTGTAATATCACCAAGATCGAAGAAAAAAGTGCAAAAAGAAAAAAATACTGTAATGATGAAAAAAAGAAACTTCGGTATTTATTCGGTGAGAATAATAATAATAGTAACATTATCATCAAAAACGACAACGACATTAACAACAACAACAACAATAATAATAATAATGATGATAATAATAGCTAGAACTCAGTCCTGTGGACAGTCACTAGTCTTCATCTATGTTTCTTAACTGAACTTGACCCCATTGTCGAGATTTGGAATTTTTTAAATAAAACGAAATAAACTCTAAGTAACTGGTCTGCCAAGTTTCATTTTCAGATTATTTGTTCAGGTCATGTTGAAATCTCGAATAGACACAATCACCTTGTATCAATCACTCAAAATACTTTTATAACTACCATTGCACATAAAAGATTTCATTTTTTTTTTTTTTCTCTATCAGCAATGGACCATGCCATGACACGTACCCTGGGCCCTTTAGATTCCTTCCTCAGCCTCAGGTTCTCCTGTAATCCTCGAGAGACTTTGAGGCTGGAATAATAATAATGCCAGCAAAAAAAATAGCCTCCACCTATGTAATAGGTGGAAACTAAAGTGGTACCACGTTAAACTGGCCGGTCTGGGTGTGACAAGTCATCTTTACATTGTTGTCATACGTACAAATGACCTCCCATACAGCCTTGGCCATCTAAAAATATTTTTAGATGGCCCTGGTAGAGCCCAGTATAGTTTTAAATGTACAAAAAAACTATAAGGTTTTTATGAAAGATTCGCTTTTTGTTAGTAATTACACAGAACTTTGTATAAAACTTGGCAGACTTGTTTGTGAAGTGTTCCCGGTATAGGTTAGAGTTATAAGCACACACACACACACACACACACATTCACGCACGCACGCACACACACCACCTGATTTGCTGCACGCTTCATTCATTCTCCCGCAGTCGAGGACAATGGATGCCTCTCCAAATCGCCTACGTACTCAAGCAAGTCACCTGCATAGTCTGGCCAAAGAAATTGTATATAACGTAAACCAGTATTTTCAGAAAGAGAAGGAGATGGGGGGTGTTATTATCAACGTATCCAAGGCTACTCGCCGGACAGCTGAAGCAACAAAAACGCGCCAAGACTTTTACCTCCCGGGTGGTATGGAATTAAAGTCGAAATGTAATAATAATAATAATAATAATAATTATAATTATAATAATCCATGCATTGCCCTACACCATACTCCCTTAATGAGAGTGCACCCCCTTCACACACACACAAACACACACACACACACACACACACACACACAGTGAGAGAAAGAGAGGGAGAAAGCAGGGAAACACACACACACACACACACACACACACACACACACACACACAAACACAGTGAGAGAGAAAGAGAGAAAGCAGGGACACACACACACACACACACACACACACACACACACACACACACACACACACACGTGGTGGGTGTAAATGGTGGGCTGTACCAAGGCCATCTAAAAATAGCCTTGGCTGTATGGGAGTCAGTTGGAAGTATGACAACAGTGTAAAGGTGATGGGCCACACCCACACCGGCCAGTTTAGCGTGGTTCTACTTTAATAATAACAAGTTACTTGTCCTTATTGCTTACCCAAAGTAAAGAAGGTTTGCTTCAACTATTTCTGTGATATAAAGCATGTCTAATATGCCCAAAACCTGAAGACCCTAAAGTAACTTCTTGTGTAACATCAACCAGAAGACAAACCTGTCAAAAATGCATGTGTAAATTTTATATTTGTCTCAGTATCTGGCTAAATTGATATTTAACTCTAACCATTTCCTTTCAGATAACAAGAGGGACCACAGCTATATATCTGGAAAGGTACAGCTGTGACGATTTCGTGGTTTTCTCTAGAAAGTGTTGCAAAGAAAAAACTGATCAGATTTGAATTTGGTCCTTTCCAATAAGCTAAATGGCAAAATTCTAAGCAAAATTTATTCATACTACCATAGGATTTTGAAGCAAACAGCTGGATCTCAATTAGTTTCTGAGACATTTAAATTTCAAATATGCAATTTCTAGGGAAAAAAAAAAAAAAAGTGCACACCTTTAAAAGTAGGTCAAGGTCATTTATATTTGGCACAAGGACTTGGGGTACCTTAGGGTACCTACATGTATAATATCATCAACACTGAAGGAAAAAAAGCAGCAAAAAAAATAAATAAATAATAATAACATTACTTGTTCTTATTGTGTAGCTACAATAAGGATGCTTCGCCATATGATATGTACGGTATATGCAAAATAAACAAGATATGATGACCCTAAGGTACCTTCTTGTATAACATCAACAAGGGATTTGAAAACAAAGGTACTGAAGAATGTATGTGTAAATTTAACGTTTTTCTCAATAACTTGCTAACTGCATGCTAAACTGTAACCATATTCCTTTCAGATCATAAGACAGATCAAACCTATACTGTATGTCTGGAAAGTCACAGATTTAAATTTCTGGAGCATTTTCTTGAACATGTTGCAAAGAAAAAAAATGAGCAGATTTCAATTTGGTACTTTCCACTAGGCTAAATGGTAAAATACTAATCCAAAATTATTCAACAAACACCTTTATCATAAGATTTTCAACCAAACAGCTGTATATCAATTAGTTTATATTTTGATTTAAAAAATAATGCATTTTCTAGAATAAATGAGTATATCACCTTCAAGAAGGACCTGGGTTACCCAAGGGTACTTCCATGTGTAATATCATGAATATCGAAGAAAAAGGGGCTACTGCTACTACTAATAATAATACCGGTAATAATAATAATAATAATAATTCTCAAAAAACAAGAAGCTTCCCTATTTATATGGCGAAGCTAAATAATAACACTAACCAAAACAAGAAGTTTCGCCATTTATTCAGCAAAGCTTTACTGGCCCCTAGGCACCGAGTGTTTAACCCCCACCATGCTTTTTGCCTCATATGAGGCGATATGCAGGCCATCCTTGGCCTGCATTCCTCTCACATGAAGCTATCAGTCTCCACGCCACAATTTCAAGCATGAGGAGACGTTATATCACCCTCTATGCCATCAGAGCCGTTGCCAAGCCCTGCCACACTACAGTTGTCAAATGCTGTATATTAGTAATTCAGTTCTCATTTGTACCACAGCAATGGCTGATTCACGCCTGTCTACCTCCCGCTGTGCTGGAGACTCATCACTGCCCTAACACCCACCCATGACACATACATTACAAAAAGACGAGGATGATGTTGAGTTCGAGCTCAGAAACATTTGATCTGATGCCAAAAAAATAATTTTAATGTAAAAAAAAAAGTCCGAAAACAATGACTCAGGCAAGGTAAATGGGTTAAGAATTATCGAGGAGGGGTTAAGTATTGTAGCATGGCCATCTCTGACAAAGGGCATTTTCCCCAAAATAGCATATTTTCAAACCTTAACCCCTCCGTGGCTGTGGGTCCGAAATTTTACGTGCGTCCCTGGCTGAGGCCGAAGCCATTTTCCGAAGTTTCGAAATTTTTTTTTTTTTTCCTTGCCATAATGAAGGGGAAGTTCCGACGCACCTGGCAGTGCAAATTTCAGCTTCCTAGACCCATCCTGTGGTGTGCAATCGAATGCGGAAGTTGCATAAATTTAGTTAGCTGATACCAATCACACGTAGGTATTGCAGTGACATAACATCGCCCTTCTTTTAACCAAAAAAACTTGTGAATGGTACTGAAAAGGTGTGAACTATATATATATATATATATATATATATATATATATATATATATATATATATATATGTGTGTGTGTGTGTGTGTGTGTGTGTGTGTGTGTGTGTATTTTGAAGTTTTTCTGTACATAATATGCAAGGTTTGAATGTGAAAAAATATGAATTTATGTAGCATTTTTCGGTGTTCATTGTGTTTATGGTATTATCGACTTATATTTGTAGTCTGGGTGGTGGAGTTTGTTGGAAAAGGGAGGCGAGAGTGTCTGTTTTCAGACCTAAATGAGACAGATAAACGTCATTCCTTGAGTGTACAGGCTGGACAGTGAAGATTAAATTGAGAGACGACCAGCCATTTGCACCTCGCACGAGGTGATTGGAGGAAGGGAAGGAAGTTCTTTCCACCCACGAAAGCATCACGTGAACACTAAAAACTTTCCTGGTTTGCTTGTAAAAGGCAAAGAATTTGCAAAATGATTCAAAACAGTGCAACAAACCCAAACAAATAGGTAAAGATACCAAACAAAAACTAATTTTTCTTTAATTTTCATGTCTCTTTTGTTTATGCCCGTGTTTATTTAAAATCGCAAAGAGGATCGTTGTGTGTGTTTTGCAAGGGAGGAGAAAGATGATGTTTTCTGTCTGGGTCGAGATAATGGGTGTAACTATGTGCTTTTAGGCATGGCCACGAGCAAAAGAATCGTAGGCCAACATCCACTCGTCATGGCAGCAGGTGGTGAACTGACAAATGAGGTGCGAGTGCGTGAAGTGAAGGTCAGTCTTATGTCCCAGATGTTCGTTCACTTTCCGAAAGTTTTCGCAGTTTTCTATAAGTCGCACTGCGTCGATTGATCCAAACCACTACAACAAACCTGAGCAAATAGGTAAAGATATCAAGACAAAAATGTATGTTTCTCTCATTATCATGTCTTTAGTTTGTGCCTGTGTTAATTCATAATTGTAAACAGGTGGTTGTGTGTGTTTTGCAAGAGAGGACAAAGGGATATTTTATGTCTGGGTCGAGATAATGGCTGTAGTTGTGGTTGTTTAGGCATGGCCAGGAGTGAAAAAAATCGAAAATCCGCTCATTACAGCAGCAGCCTCTGAACTGCTTGATTGGGTTTATGGGGAGTGTAGTGTTATGTCAGCCTGAAGACGTTCAGAACGTTCGTTCACTTCCCATAAATTTTCGCAATTTTTTATAGGCCACACTCAAACGATGCCTGCGGCCATTTATAGTCTAAACGTCATTCAACACTGGCAGCCACGGAGGGTTTAATATCTTGGAAACTATGGTAGTTAGAGAAACAAATTTAAGATCATATCACTAACCAACTTTTCTTCTTGCTAATGAAAGTATCCCCATGTCTGTAGGTCTCGCGTCAGTCAGTGACACGATGAAGAGAACAAATGTTCGCCATGAAAATCAGATGTGCTCGTGCGTGTGCGTCCAGTAATGACTATGGCTTTTCTTTCAACGAGATAATGTTTCCATTACTAGATAGAGACACTGGAGTTCAAGGCACACCCTGTGGCATAATCATTGAGGCGGTGGCTCAATCGGTAGAGAGTTGGCCTGAAGTCCTGACGGACCCGGGTTCAAATCCCGCTGAGGCGGGGAACAGTTTAAGGATTTGAATTTCATAAAATCAGACTTTACTAATCTACCAGAAGGCCCGCCGACATGTCGTAAAATACCCCCGCTAAAACCAATACACCAGTCCTGTATGAGTCAGCCCTAGCATGTATTCAGTATGGCCAGTGGGTGTTAGCACCGAAGTGGTGACATGTAGAGGTGTGCATTACGTAGGAGGACTACTGGGCCTTGAAAGCAGGCTGTGAAGCCTATGCCCAGAGTCGGTCACATAAAAAAAGAAAAAATCCTTGGAAAGAGACTTGTCAGGGGTGGATGATGCAATTGGCCACGGGCAATGGGGATGGTTATGGATGAAAAGGAACGTGAGTGAAGTGTTGTTCACCTGACAGAGGCATGTGACAGACTGACTCTGGCTTGTGTGCAGTGTGGGGACTCCCTCCCTGCCGTTTGGTGGCGAGATGAAATTATGGCTGGTTCAAACGATGGTGGGATGACAATGGCATGTATACACGTCACCTGGTGTCCCCCCCTAAGCCCAGCTGTGGAGTGCACAGACATAACCTGGTGGATGGCGGTTTGTTACCTTCTCTTACTATTTAGCCACAATGAGGAAGCTTTGCAATATGGTATTTAAAAAAAAGATGTGTATAATACAAATAAGATCTGAAGACCATGGGCAAGGGTGGGCAACCTCCAGACCGCAGGCCAGATCCGGCTCGCGAAGGCCTAGCATCCGGCCCAACAACCTGCTTGGCATGAGCATAGCAATCCAGCCCACGAAACCCCAGCCAAAACAAATTAAATTCTGACATTTGGCACCTTTGTGCTCCCCTCACCTTGCGTGATACAATCTTTCTGCCATCCTGCCAGACCCCAGTGTCCATAGGACTTCCGCATTGAGAGGAGGTATGTGTCACTCTTAAGGCGGGTACACTTTTGTTGCGTATCCATGTATGTATGTAGTAGTTTTCAAGGTCATAGATATTTTGAGATCTTAACCCGCACGCTCAAGCATGTTCCACCCCTTCAAGTGTGGAAGTCTATATCCTGATATAGATTTAATCTGCATGTTTTCTTATAAAATTCTTGTATATAGTCACTTTTGTGTTCTCATTTGTCACTCCGGCCCGATGGCTGCTCCCGAAAGTCTCATCTGGCCCTTGCTCTGAAAAGGTTGCCTGCCCCTTTGGCCTAGGGTAACTTCCTATGTAAAACTGACAAGGGACCTGAAAAGAAAGGTGATGAAGAAAGCATGTGTAAATTGTACATTTCTTTTAACTGACTGGGTAACTGTATGTTTAACTGTAACCATATTCCTTCCAGATCATAAGAAAGAACACAGTTATATGTCTCAAAAGTTACAGCTTTGAAGCTTTCGTTGTCTTCTCGAAAATGTGTTGCAAAGAAAAAACTGAGCAGACTTGAATTCGATACTTGCCGCTAGGATAAATGACAAAATATTAAGCCAGTATTATTCAACAAACATTCTTATCATTGGATTTCGAACGAAACAGCTGTATCTCATTTGATTTCATAGGTATTTCTTTTTCCAATAAACAATTTTAAAATAAAAATGAGTATATTACCTTTAACAATAGATCAACACCACTTATATTTGGCACAAAAACTTTGATTAGCCTCGGGTACCTTCATATATAATATCATCAAGATCGAAGACATATAGTGATAATAATAATAATAATAATAATAATAATAATAATAATGATGATGATGAAAGCAAGAAACTTCGCCAAATGCTTAATAATAATAATAATAATAATAATAATAATAATAATGGCAGGTACAAGAAAAGGTTTCTTTTCTTTTTTTTCCAGAAATTGCAATTCGTCTAATTCAGTAGGTCTCAAAACCTCGATACTAACAATATGGCTGTCAGTTCATAAGTAATACTGAGCCATTATGTCTCTATAAGTAAACCAGTGTTGTCTGCCGGTAGCTGGAAAAATTAAAGAGACAGTCACAGAGACGGGATTAATGGAGATTGTGATTATAACTCATTCATCATGAGGGATCTCCATAAAATAAATCAAATTGCATAAAGTTACGAATTGAGTAAAACATCTAGTCACCATTATGATGAATTTATTGCCACCCATACACGGAGTGGTTTTAGAAATCGCTAAACAGTTTTTGCAGGGGTAAATTTTTACAGCGATTTTAGATGTGTATATTTCAGGTGCTAAAGTGAAGCAACTGATGGGCAAGATTATAACTAATTACAAATAATTATCAACATGATAGTAATATAAGTCTGGAGGATTTTCACTGAACTTCGTTCCGGGACATATACAAAGTTTTTTACATTTTTTGATACACTGGACCATACTAACGAAAATAAAAAGGTGCACTCAGCTGGCACACTTGAGCATTTTGTTATATGGGCCGAAATCCACAATGGCTGCCCGAAAAAATTAAAAATTACAATATTTAATTACTATTGTCACTAGTGTTACTAATATTACATTATTTAATTGTAGAATTAGTTAAAGAAATTCTAGGCATAACAAAGTATATTATATATGTGTAAACTGTGAAAAGAAAAATTACTCATTTAATTATAATTGCTTATAAAAGGCACCAAATGGCATTACCGTACCCTGTTAGACTACCACCAGGTATTACCACAATATTTCATTTACTTAACAAACTATACAGGGAAAGGATGGAGAACTATGTCTTTCTGTCAGTAAATATTTTTAAATATTTAACGTGTCTATTTCAATAAACATATTTAAACTATAATCTTTTTCACAATTAAAATGTTCATATCCCTTATATCAGAATGTTAGGCCAATTACACCCTTCAAAACTGATGAAAATGTTTTACATAAAAAATATATCTAATATGCTATAGCAGTAGTCGTGTGTGTGTGTGTGTGTGTGTGTGTGTGTGTGTGTGTGTATTTTGGGCAGCCGAAACTACACATTCAAATCGCACCAAAATTGGCACAGAAATCGCAAAAAATTCGCTGATGTGAAAAAACTTGGTCCCATCACGATTGAAAAACTTTTACTATATTTAATGAGCAATCACATTTTGACCAAAAAACATCGCTCCTGGCGCCCGGCATAGGATCTCCGTAGAATTTTTTGCCCACAGGTACTGCTAAAATATTTTGGACTTGCGTTCGGACAGCTTGGGTTCCATTCCCGAAGCTGCAATTAACATGATCAATCGGATAGCTGCAAAAAATCCAAGTGACAATGTTACACTAGAACAGCACATAAACGCGAGAGCCCTCTGCAGGAGCAAGTGCGAGGGGCCCGAAGGGCCCATGAGCACATGAGGTTGCCTGTATATATAAAAACACTGATAAACTGAACACATTTACAATTAATATATTAAGAGTCTGTCATTTCCATGTCCATATTTTCCCCCATACTTTCCTCTTCTTCAGCTGTCACTCTTGATGCTTTGAGGATTGGCAGTCAGTTCCATAGCAAGCACAAAACAGTGAGCAAGAAAGGTGTGCTGCAGCACAACTGCAACAGGCAGTTGAATCAGGATCCTTGGTTCACCCATAATGAAAAGGGTTCATTTCTGGTGGCTCTGGATCAAGTGAGCTTCTCCAAATTGCTGCCTGTAGATGGGCTCTGCGAACATGTTTAATGCTTCTGTTGTTGGTGGCAAAGCTTTTAGCTCTGGTGCTGTGGTGAGCCGAAGATTGCCCATCTTTGATTGCCACACAGTATATATTAAAGATGTCTTCTTCTTTTTTTCTTCATTTGGAAAGCCACAACATGCTGCAATGAATTTTGTGGCTTCATCAGTAACATCAGTAAGCTCTTCTTGTTGCCACCCTAATCTAGTAAGTGTCTTCCCACTCTTTACTGCCTTTAACATTGCTCTTTTACCAATACCCCATTAATATGAAACACTGTCGCATCCTTTAAGAACATGGGCAGGTAACAAACTGTTGAGAACATCTTGATTTTGCTCAACTGTTCCTTTGATATCTGCACCATACTGCAGGCAAGATTTTCTTTCTTATAGAAGTAGCATAGCAGGACAAATATGACTGTGTCATCAATAACAATTCTAATGCTGTGTCTTCCTGACCTTGCCAAATAGACGACTTGCTGCACCACAGTAGCATCAGCTTCCTCATGTGTAGTGCGCAAGTCAGGCCTGCTTCTTCTGATTCCATTACAAAGCTCTACTGGTATGGGTTCCTTACCTGTAATCACAAGGTGTTTGTCATTGTGTGGCAGTAGATCAGTGTGCTCACACGGATACTCACAAATGAAATTAATCACTGGGATTTATTGTGTGTAACAGATAAGCAGACCTGTGGTGGCAGAGGTGTTGCCAGTGACAGTCTGTGGTATATATTTGCTTCCTTCCCAGCTCTAGCTGCTCGTGTTGCCTCTTTTATGCTTCCACTGTGATATCTGTCAAAGACCAGATGTGTGTTTGCTGCTAAAAGACAGTGACATATGTACTGCATAAACTTTAGTAGATAATCTTCTATGACACCTTTGCTTGGCCATATGACAAACCAGAGAATTGCACACCCATCAAGTATTATAGCATCAGCTGGGACCGTTCTGCGAACATATACTTGCATTTGGATTTTGGCTTTCAGGGTGGCTTTAGAAGGTGACAGCCTCATATCACCTGTCTTTTCCTGGAATATTGAGGGTGGAAATGCAGCCAACTCACAAGAGAGAACATCTCTCGTGTTGATGTTCCTAGAGGTTTGAAGACAAAGCACTCTTGAATAGATCAATGTGGTATCATACACAGATATATTGTCCACTTTAATGTTTTTTGTTGGAGTTGACATGAGCACAACTCGTCTTGTGAGTGGCTTGTGAAAACTCTGTGGCCATCCTTCCTCAAATGTTTTCATCATAGCTGCTCCCAATTCGACAGCCCTGTCAACATTGACATGCTCTGCACATATACTACCTTTAAAATCGTTAAAATAAAATGTTACAATGTGTAGTTTCCAGATGATCATTTTGTTTAGTGCATGTCCTGATAGAAAACGATAATATTATTATTGTATGAAGAAAGTTAAAAACTGAAAAAAGATAGCTAAACAAGTTTTATTAGCGTCATCATTCACGCAGGTGGCCATATTGGATTTCAGCCTCTGTTTTGAAACGCTCAAGTGTGCCAGCTGGGTGCACTTTTTTATTTGGATGGTTACATCCCAAAGTATCAGAAAATGCAATGAAACTTTGTATATGTCTCGGAACAAGGTTCATCCGAAAATGGCCATTCTGCCACCAGACTTAAAGGCAATTACCGTCTTCTTAATATTTTTACAACCACATCACTGTTAGCTACAGTGGGTGAACCTACTAGTGCGGTGGGCAGGATTTTTGGTGGGAGAGTGTGGAGGGGATAGGCTGAGTGGAATGACTGTGATGTTGGCAGGATGAGTATTGTGGGTCAGGATGGGTGAGGTGGGTAGGAAGGGTTGGGCGGGAGTGTCGGCAGCGTTGTTCGATGCGTGGGTAGGTAGGATGGATGGGTGAATGCTTGGGCATAGTGGATGGGATGGTAATGGGATGGATGGGTAATTTAGTTGGGTTGGAGGATAAGCAGGGTGAGTGGAAAGGATTGGTGGGTGGGTGTGCAGTGGGTAAATAGGTTCATGGTAGTAACTGGTCCATGAGGAATATACTCCTGATGAAATGGGCCCAAAGAGGAATATTGGTTCAGTGGGTAAAATGAGAGCCTGAGGTTCTTCTTCCACGGGGGAAGTGGGCATCCAGCGTCCCAGGCAATGCTGGTATGCACCATCATAGGGTTTTACCCGAGCAACGCCGAGTACCTCTACTCGTAATTACTATTAATATTACCTTTAACGTACAGTAGCAGTAGTAGTAGTAGTAGTAGTAGTAGTAGCAGCAGCAGTAGTGGGAGTAGTAGCAGTACCATCATCAGAATCTACAGTAGCAGCAGCAGTAGCATTTATTATTATTATTTCCACCCAACAACTATACAAGACTCCTGTGCTATATTAACTTTCTTTTTCCAAAACAATCTATCAAAAGTGCCAGTGGGGGTCACTGTGGCCTGGTCAGTTCTTCTCGGAATGCAAATTTTATATTCTTGTATGTAAATTTTTTTTGCCCCAGACCATGCCTGAGATATCTTTCTCACAGTATACAAAAATTTCTCATTCTCAGACTTATCTCACCAAAATAGCATCGTCTGGCATTAAATGAAATGTAATACAGTTCTGCCAGCCATGCGCAACAATCCGTGACGTTATTGCCCCATCATGAATGTAAGGATCCAGGGTTAAGCTACACATTTCACACATTTAAAGTGAGCGTGACCAGTTACTAGTCCCTGGATAGGATTACTTGGGTATTTAACCCACAACGATCGCGGCTGAAACGTCTTTAAGCCCCAATATCACCAGGCGTCAGTCTGTTGTCTTTATGGTTACATCACAATGTACAGTTGAAATAGCAATGCTGCCACATTGTTTTATTTGAACATTTATGAAATTATAATGTATTCTGAGAAGTTTGTTGAGTTCCGATGATCACACCACCGACTTGCCGATGTCATTGTTTTCTGTCTGGTTATTTATTGTAAAGGGGTGGGTCAGTGTACATGCCGGCATTTGTACAGATATAGCCATTTCTGGCGGATGTTTGCAGATGTCCTGTGACTTGTACAAAACCCTGACCTATGAAGTTCTGAGTTTTTCTCTTTTTCTTTCTTTCTTTCTTTTTTTCCTTTTATCTTTTTTTTTTTTTTTTTTTTTTTTTTTTGCTGTGAATATAATGCTTATGTGTGTTTTTTCTAGCCTAACAAAGACATCTAACCTTTTCAGTTCATGTGATGACAGAATTCAGACACATTAGACGGTTGATCTTGATTGTAATAGGAGATTTAAACTTCCTTATAGCAATGATTAACTGTAATTGATGCATCCACGAATATGTACTGAAGTTGTGGGACTGCCACAGTTTTGTTATGTAAAAAGATATCGATAATTGTGGTACTAATATTTATCCTCAGGCTGAAGGATTTAGTTTTAATATATTGGTCAGCAGGGAGGGGTCATCTTCACGCAGTGGCATTGATATAACCGGACGACTCCACAGCCTGGTCTTACCTATGTCTCTCACTTTCCTCTCAGCACTCCTACAGGAGGAGGATGTACTGTAGCAGCGTGTCAAGATCAGTCTGCATTACACCAGGTTTACGTTCAAATGAGGCTAGAGCAACAACAATAGCAGCAGCAACAACATCACCAACACCAACACCACCACCAACAACAACAGTAACAACTGGTGAACTTCATAACGTGATATTCTCTTAACACTCAAAGGCTTTTTCTACTCAGTTATGTCGTATTAGAGTAATCTGTGTAAACTGGATTACAGTGCTAAAGTTGTCTCAACTGCGAGAGGGTCTGTGGTATCAGTAATAACGCTTAGGCTCCAATGAATCATTTTCATTTGAATTAAATCGTTTGGTGTTTGCTGGATTAGAATAGCTACTAAAGGCGTCACAGTCATGAGAGGATATATCATGAAAGATGTGATGTTTATAATTTACAACTTCCAACTAATCTACTTGGATTATACTGCATTAATATGCTTCTCAATAATATCAAATTCGTTTAATTCCTCAAATCTGATGGTTCATTCTCTCTTTATATATATATATATATATATATATATATATATATATATATATATATATATATATATATATATATATATATATATATATATAATTCCTGCTACTTTGGATAATAATTATTCAGCAAAGTAAAGGCCTTGCATACATAACACTTTAATGGAGGTTGTAATCTAACCCAATAAGTTTTAAAAATTTCTCTTAAGCTGAACAAAATCATCAAAGGGTAGCAAATATACGTTATGGTAGTAAAGGAGTCTTAACAGAAAATTTCCAAAGTAAGGAAGTAAGCCAGGTAGGAGGATCTGTGTCAAGTGACAGCAACATGCCTCAGAATTTAACTCTTGAATCTGCGTGATGTCTTTTTTAAAACTTTATTTATGTTACCTAGTTACGATTTTATTGGAGTTGACTTATCGTACTGAAGGGGTTAACGAAGGCCATATCTAACCTTTCCATTTCAGAAAGTTTCTTATTAGCTTAATAAGGTCGTCTGAGATTAGTGACATTAGAGTAAAGAATGCGTATGGGTGAAGTAGTTTGTCCCATGAATCCAATAGACATCAGTTTTATTTCATTCTTGTTACATCCAGTCGATTTTGTTTAGCTCAGGATAGACTTTCTGTAGCGCAGAGGACCATACTAACCCCTATCCGCCAGGGGATGGTTATATTTGACACGAAATTGGTGGACTGGGGCCACCGGGGGACGCCTATAACCGCAAGTGTTTTCGTGCCACAGTTTGAAGAGGCTGCCACTTGATCTCGTCACCAAAAGGTGGGAATAGCCTCCTGGCACCTGAGGCAAGCATACCTCAGTCATCTCTGTGACTCTGCCAGGTGTAGGACGATGTTTTCTTAAGTCTCTCATCCAATTCCGTTCTTGCATTACGTGAAGCTTTGCCTCATCCACCCCTGACAAGCCTCTTTCCACGAATACTAGGAAAGGGCTCAGGTATAGTGCCATAGAGTGTCTTGGATGCAACTGTGCCTAGTTTATCTAGTAACTGAGAAGTTATCACATTGAGAGCAAAGTGAAAGTCGGTGCCACATGCACATGCACGAATACAGCCTGCCTCGCGGCCAAAAATTACGTATACCCTTCACGGCCTTACTCTTCAATGCGACCACCTACAGACCAGGGGATGGTTTTATTTACATGAAGAGTTGTTGAACAATGTTTTTTATCTTTTTTCCTAACTGCTATGTGTTCCGAGATATTAAGGTTTAAAAACAAGCAACTTTGTAAAAATTGCCCGTTCTGAGAGGGTGATGGGAGTATAAACAGCCCAGCGCAGAGGGGCTAAAGTGCTTCAGTTCGAGTTATTTTTTTTTTTAATATAGTATGAATGGTATATGACACAGAAGGTAAAGAATACGAGTACAGTATAATAGAAGGGGCGGTGAGTGATGAACAAGGAGACTAGGATTGGCAAGGGATGTGTGAATGTACAGTTAGTAGGGCAGTGGTACTCAATTGGCAGACCACGGTCTAAATCCGGACCGCGGTGAGCTTTTGTGTGGACCCCAACACACTAGCTTCTAGAAGAACGGATGGTTGCGTCTAGAACAATGTACATACATTCAATTTTTTTTTTTTTTTTTCAAAAAATTATTTGTGTAGTATATTTTCTTCAACATTTTTGGGCAAAAAAGTCCATGGAGCTTGAAATAAATTGTAATGTGTGCTCTTATCTGTTTCTTAATACCACATTATGAATTAAGACTTTCATCCGGACCCTTGCTACGTAGGAAACTATGTGTCTGGACCTTCACACGTAGTAACTGAGTACCATTGTAGTAGGGAAAGCTTGTGAACATGACTAATATATTTATGACATTCATGGATCTAGATATCAGTATGACAAGGCAAATAAAGAGAGATTATGGAAGGTTTGTATATATAACATGTAGGGGGAAAGCTGCTGAATGCTGATGAGAGTTTTACAGCGGTAAGAATGACTGGATATGAGTAGGCGCAGTCTTAATGAGTGCATTGATATCAGCATTCAAGTAAGATAAGGATTGGTGATGTATCGTGGCTATACAGTATTTATATGGATAGGGTTATGATAGAGAGGAAAATTCAGATAATAGAGAGAGAGAGAGAGAGAGAGAGAGAGAGAGAGAGAGAACAGTACTGTAATGGATGGTGAAGGCTGGAGTATTTCAAAACTGATGTATGCAGATGATGTGCTGCTGGCCAATAGTGAATAGGAACTACGTACATAGGTACAAAGCTTTTTAGATGTCTGTGTTAATTTTGCTTTGAAAGTGAATATAGAAAAGATTGTAAGTGATGGCTGGTGAGAGAAAGGGCGACTCCTAGTGTGATGTTCTGGTGAATCTAAAGAAATTTGAATTGGTGAGAGTTTAAATACTGGGGTGTAGTGATTAACAAAAAACAAACAAAAACAAAAAAGATAACTATGCAAATGAATTAGAAAGATGAGTGACACATGGGAAGAGTGTGATTGGTGCTATGAATGTCTTAATAGGAAACAGAGGTCGGAGAGTGGCATCTGCATGCAAGAGTATTACTACCCATATTGCACATAAACATATGGGAGTGAGACTTGGTGTGTCATGAAAACAAAAAGTACGGAAGCATTGCAGTGAAGATGTGGTTCTTGAGATATGTGCAAGGGACAGAAAGTGGATAATATAATATTCAGTGGGTTTCGTAAAAGATGTGGATTAATGAAGTCCGTGGAAAACAGTTAACGAGAGAGTGTTCAGACAGTACCGTCATATGGATAGAATCAGTATGAACGGGATGGTGAAACTGTATACGAATATGTGAAAGAGTCTGAAGGTTCGTGGAGGCATGGTAATCTAAGAAAATGGAATGTTGTTAATAAGTGTTTGGGAAGGAAAGGCGTGGGGACTGATAAAGCTAGGGAACTGACAAGTGACCGAGGTGGTTGGACGACTTTTATACAGAGTGTATGACAAGGGTTTTGCACCTCATTTTAACTTGACAGCTTGACAGCTGACGGACTGACCCAATATGATGGGTAGTTTTAAAGCTCCGTGTGTTTAGCTGTAACTGTTAGAAGGAGCCAGGGTTGCAGGTGTGTGAATGGTGAATGAATGGGTGACTCATTTTATTGGGCATGCTGTTGATTAGATATCGCACTATCATAAACTTTCCTTTTCCTTGTTTCTAGATCCTACCTCACCCCACCTGCTGGTGGGACAGGGTAGCACGACTATGACGACTACATTGATGATGATGATGATGATAAAGACAATTGAAATATGTAAAGTAGGTATAATTCAGCCACAGTCTATAATGTGCTAGTGAATGACGAATTAAATTTTAAATATTTAGCTAGTGACCGAGAAGACTTATTCCTATGTAATAATATTCGAAATTAATGGACCATGACCTCGACGATCTCGTATTCAGGTCGTGGGACTGCCCATGTTCCGTCAGGTGAAAACATACCTACAATACCGTAGTATCATGAAGGATAGATGCCTGGGACTTCTGTACACACACACACACACACACACACACACACACACACACAGATTGTTTTGAATCATTAATAGCTCCAATTAAATTTCAGAAAAGTCCATTATTTTAATTTCTGTGTTATTTACTTTTCGTTTACTGATATTTACACCAGTTTCAATTATGAGGTAGTAGCTGGTCTGGTGCTTTAGTGAATATATACTTTTTCTCGTCATCTTTTTTCTATTTTTCTATGTGAGGAAGAAGGAACCAAAGGCCATGAGCCCGCAGTAACAGTTCCCTCCAAGAGAAAAACAAAATACAATAGAGAGCCAAATTCAAGATCCGATCATTTTGAGATGCCTGGACACACTGCGTTTGAAAGACTGGAGATCATAGGCAGCAGGAAATATAGACAGAGGGAGACAGTTCCAGAGCTGACCTGTTGCATAAATGAAAGACTGGGAGTAACGGTTAACTCTTGCATTAGAGAGTTGGACAGAAAAGGGATGAGAGTTTGCTGCCAGACGGATGCTATGCGCCCGTCGTAGAGGTGGAGGAATACAAGCAGACAGTTCAGAGGAGCGGTGACCATTAAAGTAGCGATAGAAAAGAGATAAAGATGCAACAGTGCGGCGAAGAGACAGAGGTTGAAGGGAGTCAGTAAGAGGAGGAGAGTTAATGAGACGAAAAGCCTTTGACTCCACCCTATTAAGAAGAGCTGTATGTGGGGAGCCTCCCCACACATGAGAGTTGTACTCCACACAGGGGCGGATAAAACCCCTGCGTCGTGTCAGCATAACCTTCATATCCGTCCAGCATCACCTTGACATGTCGGATGTGTATTGGTTAGCGCCTTCAGCAAACTGGAAGAGCCTCAGTACCAATCTCGGGCCGATCAGACTTTTGGTCAAATGTGTTTCCTTTCTTCTCCTTCTCCTTGAATTTCTATTGACTTTTATCAGTATGGTACAGTTTATCTCTTCATTTCTATCAGGTCAGCTTTACTCTTTCCTACTTATATATACTTATATATACTTTTATGTACGGATATATATACTTATGCATATACATACGAAGCTGCAGCTGTCTTTAAATCTGTCGACACACGTCTTGACCATTACATGCTTAGAGCCTGTTATTTGCGGAACTGAAAGATGTGAAGTGGGATACCTGGAAGGCGTTAGATAACCAGTGGAGACATTAACAAAAACTGTCTGATGCTTTCATGCTGAACTACTGGGGCAAACAGGAAAGTAAGGCAACTAGTGGATTTTTTTTTTTTCAGCAAATACGTCAGTGGTAAGAATGATGTAATCTTCAGCATTTCCAATAAAGCAACTGGCTTAAAATTATACATACGCACATACATATTCATATATTATATATATATATATATATATATATATATATATATATATATATATATATATTTATATATATAAAAGTGAGTTTTACACCCGGTACCCCTTTTCTGGATAAGGGCCAAGGCGTTGCCCCTGGGTAGAGGACTTTTGCTTGGAGCTTGTAGCATCTTATGACCGGCTGCCCTTCCTGATGTCTACCAATGACCCTGGTGTGGATTCGATCCTCCGACCCTTCGGTCAGAGCGTAGCGCTCTAACCCACTGAGCCACGGATATATATATATATATATATATATATATATATATATATATATATATATATATATATATATATACAAAGTTAGATGAAGATGTATGGAAGCAATGAAACACACTCTGCGTTTGCCATGGAATGCCTTATTGTAAAAATGGGCAATAATATATATGAGACTGCAACAGTAGTTTTTGGAATAGATGACCGGGGTGCTGAAGATGAAATAATGGTGAAAATTGCGGGAAAAAGGAGTATTAACGAATGTCTTACTGATACTGTTGTTGTGGCTCAAATGAACGTGAATCCGGTGAACTGCATGCTAAATATGCTCTTCAGCTGCACTCCATCATCTCACTTTCGAGAGATAGGGAGTTTAGAGACGTATGTATAACCAGGCAGCGGATCTACCTAGTTATATCGTGACATTTCATGGAGGCGTCTCTCTCGAGCATCTCATACTCTATTGTAAAAAGAAAAAAAAGCAGAAATGAAGTTTCGTTCAGATTTACACAAATATTGCTAGTCTTGAACCAGATGCAACCAATCTTGGTAGACCATTTTCATTCATTCATTGCCAGACGCCATGTATCCCAGACGGGGTGGCTAATGGCTTAGAGTTAATTGTTTTACAGGGAGGGGCACTAATCCTTCACCAACCCCACTTGACACGTAGGGATGCCAGCAGCATCTGGTGTTCCCAGGCGGTCACCAATCCAAGTACTAACCAGACCCAACGTTGCTTAACTTTGCTGATCGGACGGGAAGCGGTGTACTCAACGTGGTATGGCCCTTAAAAATTTAGAATACAATAGGCCTTTGTGCACGTTGATTTCTGGTTACAGCAAAGTTTTTGATTCATTTGAAACAACTACAGTACTGAAAGCAATTCGAGAACAAAATGTATACATAATTTAATTTGTGCTTAATTTGCTTAGAAATAGTATAATCTCCATAAAACTAGATATGGTTAACCGGGAATCGAAAGTAAGCAGATCCATTAGAACAGTGGTTCTTAACCTTTTTTGAGTCACGGACCCCTTCGAGAAACTGGTGAACGCTATGAACCCTTTCCCTACAAAAAAATGCATATAAGCACAAAAGCAGCATTTTGCATGCAATAAATATACATTATTTTATTGAAAACTACCTCACGCAGTGTATCACAAAGTATAAAACAGTCTTTACAAAGAATTATGTTTCTCACTCTTTTTCATGCAAAAACTAATGGCCACTCGAAAAAATGAAATACATCCAACTTGACCAAATTAAACAAAACAAAACTTTAAGTCTGCTTAAAAGTTCATTTCAGTGAGAAAGTTGTTGTTGCTGTATAGCTTGAATAAGATGAAATTGTAGTGTGGTCTTTGACAAGGCAACACGCATGTAATCACTGACATCCAATTGATTAAGACTTTTCATTTTGATAGAAACAAGCGCTGAAATCCCTGACTCACAAAGGTATGTAGTTGCAAACGGAATCAGAGCACCCATAGCTCGCTTTGTCAGATGAGGGTAGGCTTGTGTCAACGAACACCAGAATTCTTCAAGACTTCGAGTTTGTTTGTTTGTTTGTTTTTTAAGTTAATGATGCCAAACGGCATCACGCAATCTCGCTAAATTGTTCTCAATTATTCTGACCTTCACGGACCCCCTGTATCACATCCATGGACCCCTTGGGGGTCCATGGACCCCAAGTTAAGAACCCCTGCATTAGAAGAAAGGACACAGTATCATGCCCAGGATACCTAAGGAAACGCAACCTCAACACCGAATCATCCTCAGTTCAGCCCGTAATAGTCCCTCGCGGCCACTTATTCCCCCCTCTCTAAACTAACCATCTCCGTGATTAATCGCTCTCTGTCACACTAGACTCAATTTCAGTCATCCTTTCAGGCACCCCACATCATATTGAATCCGCTCCCAAAATCATTATTCACATATTCACTGTTTTCTCTGCATCACAGTCCTCCACCACGACTTGGTTCGCAGTTATAGAGAAATATAGTAAGACATATACTTACTGTAGTCTAAACATTGCTCAAATTTTAGTTTTTCCAGCTCATTTCATAATTATATTCAATATGCTTTCCAGAGCATTTCTTCGTGACTAGCACCACAAGCACCATACTCTTGTGTTAATCTCTTGTTACAGATCAGTATCCTAGGTGGAGAGGTGGCAATTTTTTGGCCAAGTTAATGATCCTGTACCAGCAAGATTAAACTATAGAAAGATATTTTTGTAATGACGTTAACCCTTTTACCACAAAAGGTTTTTTCCATGTTAAATGAAATCTTCTGAATGCAGACGGAGTAAAAAAAAAAAAAAAGGAGACAATAGTGCAGCGGTTAACCCCAAACTATGATTCTGTGTGGTTGATTTTATTATTGTCCCCGCCGGACGATTTTATTCAAATGGGGGAAACCTCTTGTTGTGAAATAGCTGAGTAAAGCTATATATCCCACTGAGACTCAGGGTGGCTGGAGGTGAGGTGTTTCTGAACGGGTACTTAGCATATTGCTCTCCTCTTACCTGTTCATAGTCACCAAGGTCATTTGTCCCAGCCAGGGGTCATCCCCCCCCCTTCATTATTTTTTGAAAATGCTTAATTTTATCCATTCTGGATATGGGTTCTCAGTGGGATATGTATAACACAAGTTTGAATCTCTCTCCTAAAAAAAAAATAAATCGTCGGGCGGAACGTCTCTCTCTCTCTCTCTCTCTCTCTCTCTCTCTCTCTCTCTCTTTCTCTCTCTGTAGTGGGTTTGTGGGTTTGTAGTGGATGGGTGATCGGATGTTGTTTGTATTCCTTGTAAATAGAGAGGTTCATTTGCAGCAGAAGAAAATCACTCTGAGGTAACAAAAATTGGCAAGGAAATGGCTTGACCGTACTCAGTTGATTAACTCTCTCGTGGTAGAGTGAGCCACAGAAGCCTAAAGTGTTAAAGCTTATACCATTACTCCTCTCATAGTCTGGGCGACGATATATTATTATTATGATTATTATTATATTTCACCAGAAACAAAACGAGATTTATTTAGTAAGATCGAAACACAGGTACACGAGTGTTTATTCTGTGTCGATGGCTCTACTGCTATTAATCCCATCGAGACGGCTATGACTGTTATTATATCTTTGCTATCACCAGGCCATGCTGTTAGCCTATGAAAATATTTATCACATTGAAGGGATTAGATAAAACCTTCATCAACCCTTTCACTTAAAGACGTCTCTCCTAAGTTGAACGAAGTCGACTTATAATAGCGAGGTTAACTGATTAAAATGTAACATTGGACTCAAGGCGTTCATTCCTATACACTCTTGGATTCATGTATCAGTTAACCTTCTGAAGTGAGTGAACCCTTCATTGTGAGCACTCTGTCCTTTAGATCAATATAATCATTAGATGGTAACATAAACATATATTAAACATCATCTTACAGGCAGAGAGAGAGAGAGAGAGAGAGAGAGAGAGAGAGAATAAAGGACAGTTCATTGTCAAATCTCCAGTGAAGCTGATTTTTTTATGGAACTAGTAGTATGATTCTCCGCAGCTCTTATCTCTTGAAGCCACAATATCTGCGCCATGGAGTTACTGATTGCCGCTGAATCTGAGTCCCACATAAACCCTATGACTGGCTGGAACCTTCACCACAACAGATTCCTTCACTTCGGGAGAAAAAGAAACCTGTTCACCCCACAATCTATGCATTAGACTTTCTTCCAGGAAAGGCGACATCTCTCTCTCTCTCTCTCTCTCTCTCTCTCTCTCTCTCTCTCTCTCTCTCTCTCTCTCTCTCGAGTGATTGATGGCGCTCGCGCAAGTAAAAAGCCCGTGAGAATGCTCTCCTGCTTTGGGGGAAATTCCGAAGAATCTAAGAAGCTGCCATCCTCCAGCCATGGCAGAGAGCTGTAGTAAGCCTTTGTCTTTAGTATAGTGTCACCTGGGAGCTGAAGGGTTTTGAACTTTGTCAATATTTTATATATAAAAACCCATACACCTGGCCAGTCCCTTCCGGTTGGAAGGTGTGTGACATGTAGTATCGTCATGGCTACGTCACTCTGCCCGAGCACATGCACCAACTTCACTCCACTGGAGAAGGTGTTGCCAGTGCTCTGAATGCTACCTTATTAGGGAATATGGAATACTCTGGACCTGCTACCCCCGCTGATCTTGAGGTCGACCTAGCACTCAATGACGAAAGCGTTCCATCTGAGGAAGCTGTGCCATCCCTTGATCTTCACAGACTCCAGGGCTCCACATCTAATGCACTCACGGTGACTCTCAGGCTGACTCAACCTGTAGCCACCCATCATGTCACCCTGGGCTCCACCTCCACCAAACGCCTGTGGAACACGCTTCAAATATCAACAGTAAACCATCATCTGCTGCAACAATATCCAAGCACAATGAGAATTCTCAGTGCAAGGTTCCTGATCGCCTCCTCCCTTGCCTCACTCCTCAGAAGACACCTTCCCAGCCTGTATTAGTTCCTCCAGCATTTGCTCCCCAAGCTGAGTATGTCAAACTCCTTTTCAAAGAGTACCAGACTGTTGATGTGAATCTTTGTTGGTTGTCTGGGGTCACCAAGATGTTCTGTCTCAATCGGGAGCTAGCTGAGGTCAAGATGTCTGCAACATTTCCTGCTTTGTCTATATCTCAAGATGATGTACGGACATCACAGACAAGGTCACGAGTGGTGAGCTCCTGTTCTTGTTCCTGAATGTTCAGGACTCAACAGACAGGCCCTGAAGCTACCTACCTGTCTCATCACTCGCTACCCTGTCAGCGTTGACCTTTCCTTGGCCAAAGAACTCCCTGGCATCCACAGTGCTCATCGTTTCCATCAAAATGGGGCGCCCATCAACCGACCTGTTGTCATCTGGAGTCTCCCGGACCCTCCTTCACCAGTTGTCAGTTTCAGTTTTCTCCCTTGTCGCCCATTCTGTGACCTACGCAGAATGAAGGACGAACAGTTGTGGCGCTTCATAAGCTGGAGAGTCGGACATATTTCACGGTACTGCTTTGCCTCGAAGAAGTATGTGTGGTGTGCTACCAACAGTGCCTCTCAGACTTGCCCACATTGCATTCCTTCACCACCCACCACTGTTGCTACCACTTCTGCTTTGGAACTGCTACCTTTACCTGTGCTGGACATCTCGCAGTGGAGATGTCCTCATCACTATAAGCCAGGAGTCAATGTGTGGCATGGTTGTACCAAAAGCTCAGGGCCTGCTGCGACTCCTAGAGCAGTGCTACCACATGCACCACCACCACCACTACCACCTCCACCTGATGCTGCCACCTCAGTCACCTCTTCTACTCCCAATTCTGCACAAGTACTTGCCCTCCGTGAAGCTGTTGCCTCTCTGATGTCTCAGTGCACTGTGCCTACAGCACACTTGGATGACCTTGAGGCAAGCAACGATGGCTTGGTCAGTCAGCACACCAGCACCAAAAGCACACTTGCTTCTTTGATTGAGTCTCATCGAGTTAACATCACTTCTGTCATCACCCTCACAGAGAAGCTGGTTGCTATCACGTCTCGCCTTGAGAGGATCAGTAATCTAACGACAATCGACCCCTCACATACTACACCACAAGACGGTGCACATGCTACCTGCTCACCCCAGCCTTACTCCCAGAAACCTAAACATAAAATCTTCTAACCAAATACCGCTTCATGTTATTTCTTGGAGTGCCTGTTGAGTCAGAAATCAACTGAAACTTGCTGCACTCAAGAGCTATGTATATCTCACCATCACCCACATGTTATATTCATTCAAGAAGCTTTTGTTGGTCGTCCTCTACTGGGGAATAGGCTCCCTCACTTTACTGGCTACATTTCGTATGCTCACCTTGCCAGGAATGGTCGCATTAATTATATTCATTCCTCCCTACCACATCAATTTCTCTGCTTCTCTGTAAATGATGATATGATCATCTGGCTTTTTGAGGTCACAGTGGGTGATGGTAGGATCCACTTATATAACATCTTTTTTGTCCCTGGAAGGATCAATCACCCTGCCCTCCCTACTCTTACAATTCGTGGCATGATCTACACAGGTGACACTAATGCCCGACATCCTGCTCTGGGTGACCTCTCTCCTACTTTAACGTACAGTGGGCATCCTCTCCTTGAATATATCCGTTGCTACTAACTCACTCATTGGGAGACTGTCGGTGCCATGCACACTCGTCGAGGCACTGTTGATCACATCATAACATCTGGGCTAGTGCCGTCCCACGTCAGGTGTTCTTCCGTCCCTACCCTCTTCTCGGACCATGCTGCCCTCAGCCTCAGCTACTCACTTTCTGCTGGACCTTCCTCTCCTCACATTTGCACCAGCATTACCATTCCTCCTAAGTACCGTCCGACTGACATCTCATGCATTTCCAACCTTCTCCACACATTTGATTTACAGTCACCTGATAACTTATATTTCTTCGTGGTAAACTCCACATTCTTCCACAGCTGCTGGGTTAAAAGACCATACAATTTCAGGTCATGCTCGTCAGCAGAGAAGTGAAAGTGCCCCCTTATTCTTCACCAACATCCGTGGTCTTAGTACCAATTTAAATTCAGTTCATTTTTTCCTATGGTCCATATCCCCTCTGGCCCTCTTCCTCACAGAACCACAAATCTCACCCTGTACAGATATATCCCCATAAAATTTTCCCAGTTACAATCTCTTCACAAACTTCCGTAACAAGGGCGGCATCTGTTGTTATATCAAATTTCAGTATGCAGTTGACACCATTTTAAACTTTACTTAATCCACTTTTGATTACTCATTGTATAAACTGAATTGTCAAAATATTACCAAATATATCTGTGTAGTCTATCGCTTCCTCAGTGCTTCTTCAGAACCCAGTGAATTTGATTCCATATCCACACATTTGAGTATTCTAAACCTTTCCCTTAGCACCGAAATTACCATTCTGGTTGATTTTAACATACATACTGTAATGTTGAATGGTTATTGCATTCTGCCAGGACTGATGACGCTGGTCTAGAGTGCAAGCTGTTTGCAGAATCGTTTAATCTCACGCAGCTGGTAAAGTAACCAACCACAATACCAGATAATCCTGACCATAATGCCCATCTCTTAGATCTATTCCTGACAAATAATCCAAATCAATACAGGATAGAGGTATTGTCTCCACTTGGATCCTCTGACCACAATCTCATCAAAGCCTCATTAGTTAACCCCCCCAAACCTCCTCATTCTGAACCTGTCAAGGTGACCTGATGGCACTTTGATAGGGCAAACTGGGATGGATTTAGAATTTATCTTGCTGACATTCCATGGCAGTCTTTCTTCTCTAGTGATGTCAATTCTGCCCAGTCCCACATTTGCGACTTAATACTAGCTGGTATGGATTTATTCATACCAAGTCAACAGTTCACTAAAAGATTGAACTTTCCAAAATGGTTTGATAGCAGCCGTGCCAGAGTAACAGCCCAAAAGTCATTAGTGTATAACTCTTACTTAAAATCAAAAACATCTGAATCAATCTCTCAATTTAAAATTGCTAGAAACCATGGAAAAGCTGTAAATCTCACAAAATCAAACACCCTTCAAAATCAAGCATCAAAAATACATAACAACCTTAATGACAATAGAATATTCTGGTCAACTCTCAATTCTTTCAATAATAACTTTAACAAGTCATCATCCATTCCCCCACTAAAATCTTCAGATGGTAACATTACAAATGACCCGCGTGGGAAAGCAGATATCTTTCCCAGTACATTTGCCAGAAATTCTACCATAGAGGAAGCCAGCCAGAACGTCCCAGTACTAGAACTTGACTCTTCCAAAACTGTTCCACTTAAAATACAGACAAGATACATAAAATGAAATGCCACCAATTGTTTTGAAAAAGTGTTCCCCAGAACTTGCCTCTGTTCTAGCTAAATTATTCAGACTATGCATACGTACTTCTTCATTCCCGAATTCATGGAAGGAAGCCAATATCCACCCAATTCCAAAGAAAGGAAGTTCCTCTGACCTGTCTGATTACAGACCAATAGCTGTCACTTCTTCTCTTGCAAAGGTATTTGGAACTTTAATTAATAGGCACATAGTTAAACATCTTGAATCCAACACCTTAATTAACGATAGACAATATGGTTTTCGCCACGAAAGATCCACCATTGCCATACTCAATCTCGTGACTCATACCATCCATCAATCAATCGACCTACATGGAGAAACTCATACAGTAGCCCTTGATATTTCTAAAGTTTTTGACAGAATAAGGCACCGTTCCCTGTTGTCTAAACTCCTTTGCTATGGCCTAAAGTCTTTTGTCCCTTTGATTTCTTCATATCTCAGCGACAGAAAAGTAAAAGTGGATGATGTATTTTCCGATTTCCACTCAACGCTGGCATGCTGCAGGGTTCAGTTCTTGTGCCAACCCTGTTCCTGGTTCATATTAATGATCTCTTATCAATCACCCATAATCCCATCCATTAATATGCAGATGATTCAAAACACTTCATAGTTCATTCACACTCAGACACCCATTGACAAAGTCTGATATCTCTAACTCTCAACTTAGTACAGCCATCTCTATAAATCAAGACTTATCTACAATCAGTGAATGGGGACAAAACAACCTTGTCTCATTTAGTGCTAACAAAACTAAATATATACAATTTACTAACAGACAGGTATTGCCAGATTAGTATATTACTTTCAATGGTACAAATAATCCCATCCCCAAAAGTATTGAAATTCTCGGTGTCTCACTTAACAATGCCCTCAGGTGGACCTCTCATGTCAGATCACTTGTTAAACCCCCTCAAAGAAACTTGGATTATTGTACAGAGTTCGTAACTTCACTGGCAAGCAGTTAGCTATAATTCATAAGAGTCATGAGCGCTCTCAGCTTGAATACTGCACACCCTTGTGGAATGGATGTGGAGAGGTTGCATTAAAACAACTAGACAACATTCAGAACAAAGCTGTTAGAATTATTAATAATCCTGCTATTACTAATAAAATACCTCCCCTACAAGTAAGAAGAAATGTTGCCTCCCTTGCATTATTTTACAGATATTTTTATAGCAAATGCTCAGACGAAGTTGCGTCCACTGCGCCACCTCTCCATGCCTTCCTTCATGCTACACGGGCATCTGGTAGCGCTCATGACTGGAATGTCACTCAGCCATACTGCAGAACCTCTGCCCATCAGAATTCATTCATTCCCCGAACTGCATCTCTCTGGAACGCGCCCCCCCCCCAGAGTTGTTTCCCTCAAACCTTCAACCTAGAGCTGTTCAAGTCTAACTGTTACAGATACTTTATGAACAGAGGACACCAGTTATCTGGTGTATGGATTAGTTTTTTTATTTATTTGTTTTTCCTTCCTCTGTTCTGTTATTAAAAAAAAAATAAAATAAAAGTCGCTGAAGCTCATACTTGAACACTTGATCAGTGCATCCTTCAAGGAGAAAGGAGGGTGGTGGAAGATGGTCTGTATTTCAAAAGGCAACCAAAACCTGACCATCTGCACAAGTACCAGGCGTCAAGAGACACTCTAATTGCCCACTAGCAATGTGTCCATATTGAATCCTGGTGGACGTTCACAGCATCAGTCATCAGATGAGTGTTGGATCCATGTGGCATCTATTAAACAAGGTCGTCTGGAAAAGCCCTCATGTGCTCTCCACCACAGTTCAGCTGAGTATGCACAAGATCTTATTAGTACATGGTCTAAACAATCACACACATGGAACCTTCCTGCACATATTCAAGATGCACTCTTCTCTCAGCAAAATATCCGCACACTCAGTCTGATGGCTGCTTTACTGAAGGCAGGTGAAGTTGATGACGTGCTAATATCTGAGGACGAATAGCAACGTGCTCACATTAAGAGTACGGCAACAGTTGTCATAAAAGACTTTGTAGTAACTTGTAGTGGAGTTTTGTGGATCAGTTATATATATATTAGACTCGTGGACGAGCGGTTGTTATACGTGAGTTGCTTTGTAAGTAGATAATCTTGGTTCCCTTTTGTCATGCAATGACAGGAGAGGTAAAGATGAGTATGGGACTATTTTTATTTGTCTTGGAAATATTAACAAAGTCTCTCACACACGAGTGAAGTTAAGTAGAGTCCCGCGAGCTACCTCCCTGTCTCGCTCTCTCTCTCTCTCTCTCTCTCTCTCTCTCTCTCTCTCTCGCCCATGTTGCTAGGGTCGTTCTCCCTACTACCTGCCGGTTCTATGGCCTGTCTCCTTCTGAGCTCTGCTTCCTAAATTCTGGTGTAGCAGGGGTCGTGTCATGTGTGTTACACTGTGGTTGGAAAGTTCTAGAAACCTGTGTGTGAGTATGTGTGTGTATGGTCACGAGGCGCTGTCGTGTGCCTATAAAGCATTCCTTGAGTTAAGAGTGTGTAATTTATTATCTTCAGAGAAAATCTAAGTTGAGCAGGGTATGTCTTACAGAGACAATATAATAAGTAAGTCTAGTTGGGCCCCTCTTTCTTGTTCACTCTCTCCACTACCTGTCGGTTCTATGGCCTGTCTCCTTCTGAGCTCTGCTTCCTAAATTCTGGTGTAGCAGGGGTCGTGTCACGTGTGTTACACTGTGGTTGGAAAGTTCTAGAAACCTGTGTGTGAGTATGTGTGTATGTGTGTGTATGGTCACGAGGCGCTGTCATGTGCCTATAAAGCATTCCTTGAGTTAAGAGTGTGTAAGCATGTTTAGCATTGCTCGATTCTCGCAGACACAATACCTTCTCATCATCTGACTTGCTGCTTCTATCTGTCTCTCTATCTATCTATTTATCTATTTATCTATTATGATTTGTAATTATAATATGGAGACCTGACACAGTCACCGGGGGTGATGGCATCACTTACCCTATCATTTGTTTTCTCCTAAAAGTCTCTGACAACCCCCTGCTATGGCTCTACAATGTTTGCTTCCATAAGGGATATGTGCCTAATGTCTGGACCTCCAGCACAATTGTACCCATTTCAAAACCTAGTATTGACAAATTCAGACCCATTCCCCTTAACCCACTGCGTGCTGGCTATTTTTGGCCCTATGGGTCGCCCCAGTGCTGACCATTTTTTGACCTTTTTTTTTTTGGCTAAAATTGTAGATTTTGATGTGGAAACAACTAATTACACCATCAAAATGCTCACCGAGGCTCAGAAATGGGTTTTATTGAGTCCTGCATACTCGTGTACTGGTATAGCTGCTCACTCACACTCACCACGTACGTGAGAGAAAGCCGTTTTCTATGTAAGGTATACTCAGGTATTTATGAAGGGAAGGTATAGCAATGTTCAGTACATGTTTCTGATTGCTTATTACTTCAGCATCTATCACAATTTGCTTGTCTTTCTCACTGTGAATGCATTATCTTACACATACTTGAAGATAGGTACAACCTGACTTCATTATGTACAGTCCTGGCACTTACAAGAAGGTATTTACAACTTGACTTCACTATATGGTCCTTACACTTACAAGAAAATATTTACAACTTACATTTACGTAAAAATATTTACAAAATGCATTCACTATGTACAACACTGGGTGAGGCACACATGCAGAGTGAGCATGAGGGGGGTGGGGATTGAGTGAGTGTATGGCCTTGACAGCCTGGGGGATTGTAGAGGAACAGTTACCATACATGCCTGCCAACTTTTACCAGCGAATCTTGAAAAATGCTGTCACAGTGACTATTTTTATTTTAAACTGTTTTAAAACGGCACTGGCACTGGCCGTGGAATTATGTCAGACCATTTTAAAACGGCACTGGCATGCAGCAGGTTAAGGTGCTTGAATGCACCTTCCTTATCCGTCTCATGTTTCAGCTGGAGGACAAACTTTCACCTGGACTGTATGGTTTTCTGCTACAAAGAAGCACACACCACTGTCAAATGGAACTCTATACCCTCATCTGCCCCACCAATGTTGTAGTATTCATTGATCTTAAAAGTGCCTTTGATGCTGCAAACAGAGATATCATCCTTGACCAGCTGGTTGAATTTGGTGTCCAAGGACACCTCTTGAGATGGATACAGGGTTACCCCCATAACAGACCCTCGTGTGTCCTTTGTAAAGGCAGGTGTAGCTTCTCCAAGACCTTTGAACTCAGCATTCCGCAAGGTGGTGTTATAAGTCCATTTCTTTTTAATGTCCTTATGCACCAGCTACTCTCTCTTCTTTCCAACAATCCTGGAACCACTGTAACCTGTTACACCGATGATATCTGCATTCCCTCTAGCTCTCCAGATGATTTTCAGTGCTTCCTTCGGTCATTCCATCAGCTGTCTGCCACTTGTGGCCACATTCTCTCCCAAGAAAAAGTAGTCTTCTGTCCCTGTACCCCAGGAATGTTTCCAGAATTCACTGTAGGAAACAGTGTCATCCCCTTGTGCGTGCAGTACCTCTACCTGGGTGCACCTGTACAGATTACCTGTGGCCACAACAATTTACATTGTATTCATAATTGTCGATTACCTCTTCCCTGCTCTCAGTCATTTCCCAAAGACATCCTTTGAACCCACTGAAATTTTTCAGAACAAAGTAATGAGATACATCATGGGCTGTCCTATTTCCACTGGAATAGTCATCATGCAGACTGAACTCAATCTTCCCTCCCTTGTTGAGAGAATGTATGCCAATGTCTCATACTTCAGTGTCAAATGCCTTCACTCTTCCCATCTTGCCCCTCATTATTCTCATGTCATCAGAACTTCACTTGACAATGTTGCACCTCTACCCATACTTCGGCCCGGCAACCATGCCCTCAATAATACAATGTGTTCCATCCTACAAAGATTTGCTATTAATGCTCCCGTGGCAGAAGTGGATCATGGACCACCTCCCTGGAGGATTCCTCATCTTGAAATCTGCTTTACTCCTACCTCCAAGGCATACCTACCACACCTCCAGAAACAACTAGCTCTGGTGACTATTGCAAGAATGTCTTCCTCAGTTCCTGCTGTGCACCATCTTATCATCGATGGTTCCTTGCAAGCAGATGTGAATGCTGGATGTGCAATCTACTCACCCAATTGGACCCACCTGAAGGAGGCTGGGTTGGCCGCAGGCTACAGAACTTGTCTAGCTCAACCTACTATGAACTACAAGGACTATTGCATGCAGTTAGTCTCATCTCTCAGCAAAGACTGAGTGGTGTAGTTATCTGTGACTCTCAGTCTGTTCTTCAAGTCATCTCGTCTCCAAATTCTACATACCACCGCTTAGTTCAGCAAATCTTACGTCAGTTAGCTTCAGCTCATTAAAAATTTTCTTACCATACAGTTCTTGTGGATTCTTTCGCATGTCAGAATTGTAGCCAGTGACAATGTTGACCTTCCCGTGAAAAATGCCTGTGGACTGTTTCCTCCTGATGATGCTACATCCTCCCTCTGCTACAAGAAGATTCATTCAACCACTCTTCTTCCTACACTCCATCGCAGGAACTCTGAGCGGATTCAGAGTGTGTCCAATCAACACTACGACCACTTTCGTCTATTTTCTCCCATGTATCGGTGACAAGGACTCATTGGGTGTAGGCACAATGTTGTGACTGCTCAACTTCGGCTAGGATATCACTGTATGGCAAGTCTCTGAGGCAAAGAACGTGCGTCACCTCTCCTGCAAATTTTGTGACCGTCCTAGTGTCAACAACCTTCAGCATCACTGCCTGAGTGTCCCTCAGTCAGGGACCTAGTGCCTCAGTGGAGTCCGTGGCTGATGAATGTATTAATCTTCTCACAGACAAGCATTTAGATATCAATCTCGTGCGACATCCACACTTTGGTGGAGCCTAACTCCCGTACTGTAAACTCCAATATATCTATGTAACAAAACAGCGTGC
>NC_136958.1:21957830-22010330 GCF_032717465.1 Coenobita brevimanus
TAGAGATGCTGCAGCACCTTTAAAAAAATAAAAAGGCGGATGGAGCAATACTAGCAAAATAATTCAAGCGCTTTAATAAAATACAAAAATTTTTACATTTTTCTAACCACCATCATGCCATATTTGTTCAGCACAGGGAATGAAGTTGGGAGCAATATCCATTAAGCTCGGAAATTCCGTCATGTCTCTTATTCCTTTCTTTTGATGCTGCTGGTTCACTTTTTCACCATCGAGACCTCTCGCAGTAAAGGGGTTGAAATCAATATTTATTAACCTCCTCAATAACATGACATCCATTACAGCTTATTCTTGCTGTGGGCAGACGACTCCGATTCGACTGTTGTATCTCCACAATGGAAAATTACGTCTAATATGGGTGTAATTATTAAGTGTCAGTTATTCATGGTACTACGACAATACAGCATACCGTCAGTCTATCTATCTATCGCCAGATGCCTTAATCCCGTTAAGAGGTGGCCACAAACAAACAGCTTCCATGTCGTCCTATCCCGCGCCATTTCGCTGCCCTCCCTCATCTCATCCCCCTCTTTCATATACCTCTCCACACCATCCCTCCATCTCATTCACCGTCTCCCCCATCCCTCCCCCCCTCCACCTCACTCACATACACTCTCCGCGTTAGTCTCTCGCTCCCCATCCTCCCCACATGCCCAAACCACCTCAGTGTATTTCTCCTAATGCTTTCTATCACGTCCACATCCACACCACAATTCTCCTTCACTTCCTCATTTGTCAGTCTGTCTCTCCATGGAACTCTACATGCTCCTTTCAAATAACTCATTTCCACTACTCTCACTCTTGACTTGTGTCCTTCCAACAAGATTCAAGTTTCGCTTCCGATCGTCAGGGTTGGTATCACAGTACTATCATGCAGCGACTTTTTTACTTCCTTGCTCACTTACTTATTTCCTATCGTTACTTTCAAAGAACCAGCATCCTTTCTTCCCTGTTGTACCCTTTCAAGCGCTTCATCCTCTAGACTTCCATCCTTACTCATCACACCACCCAAGTACTTTAATGCACTAACATTTTCCATTTCCTCATTATCCAACCTCACCGTGCATTCAGTGACTTGATTTCTCTCGAAATCCTCAACTTTATTCTTCTCTACATTCACCTCTAGATTCCGTTTCTTACACACACTCCCAAACTCTTTACCGAAGCCTTGAAGTTCCCCTTCGTCTTCACTTAAGAATACAATATCATCTGCAAACAACAGAACAGAAAGTTTCCAAACGCTGCCCCTCCTTTTAGGGCAGCTCCAACATCCACTTCCCTGCTTAGTATCTCTTTTATAACCCCATCCATATACAGATTGAACAACCATGGAGACATGACACATCCTGTTTCTGTCCAACATTCAGACAGAAAAATTCATTTAATTCACCATCCACACACATTGCAGCCTTAGCTCCCCCATACACAGTTTTCACGGCATTCAACAGATTCCCATAATTATATTTTTAATATTCTCCACATTCTTTGTCCATCTGCTCTCTCATATGCTTTCTCCAAATCCATACAACTTCTTGCACTTCTCTATAAACCGTTCTACTAAAGACCTGCGGATGAATATCTGATCTTTTAAGATCAGATCTGGCGTACGCTGAACGATTTCATTCAGCTGGAAGAAATCCCTACTCGTCAATAACCTAAAACACTGGTCCATTCTTGTATGTCTGAGCATCTCGTGGGTTCATATGATGTCTGTGGTAAGAGGAACACGTAACTCCTAGCTGGTCCTGCTAGAAATAGTCTCCTAGCAGTTAGATAAAATCGTCAGTTGGCAGGAAGATGGCTGGAAGAGTTAAACTAACGGATTTTTTTTTTATCTAAGCAAAATCGAGGATTCTTGTAATATGGTGGTGAGAGGAACAAATAGCACTCGATTCGCAATGCAGCTCAGTTCCATCACCGCCACCGATACCGATGGGTCGTATTCATGAACATTCCTGAGCAGGAGCTGAGTATAGGATTATTTAAACTCTCCTTTTGTCTTCGTTCACAAAACTTCCAAACACTGTACCACCAAATCAGAGTGGTTACTTGTATAAAATTATTCAACCAAATGAATGATATCTGAGACTATAGAATTGATATGGAGACTCGGATATAGTAAGAATAAGTATGAATACCTGAACACACCACCAGCGCCAAACAAAGGGCTCTCATTGGGTTATACCTTTCACCTCGCCCTCTCGCAGGTCACACTTGTCCTTCAGTCGGTGCAAACATCACGTGGCAGGTGTGATGTCGAGGGACAGCACTGTCAATCTGGTATTCGCTTCATTTATGACCTACAATAATTGTTGTTAACACTGCATGGTCTCTTTGTCTTCGGTGCAGGCTCAACACTAAGATTCATCTTTATTATAATAAATTGTACAACCTGCTATCCATACAAGTAAATATATATATATATATATATATATATATATATATATATATATATATATATATATATATATATATATATATATATATATATATATATATATATATATATATTGGGGGTCAAGGAAACAAATCTAAAGTAATTACCTCCGCCAAAGAAATTAGAGGAGGGTATGTTTTTGCTTCCATTTGTCTGTCTTTCTGTCTGTTAACAACGTATCTCAAAAAGTTATGAACTGATTTTCACGAAATATGGTTGGCAGATAGGATATTCGCCAAAGAAGAAGTAATTCAATTTGGGGGCCACTTGGTTGAGCACATACCTCGACCGGCATAGGCTGAGCAGTGTTGTCCTGATTACTTTCCTACTCTATTCTTGCCATTTAACTGGAATCTACAAGACGAAAATCCAAGCTGGTCCCCCCCCCAAAAAAAAAAAAAATGAAATTGTTGAAAGTATTTTTGTTTTAACTATCCACACAGTGATCATTAACCTGTGGATTACAATAATTACAAACATATTTACATGATTATTAATTGTCATTGCCCTCCTCATCACTGCTATCCCAGCCATAGTCTTACGTTTCACTTGTGTCATTAGTAACATTTGTTAACTGCTCCTGTTCCTTTGTGTTAAAGGGATTGCCACATGATACATCACTGCCACAGAAACAAAATAGTGTCCATGCATGGTGTCGTCCTATGCAAGCACATTTCCCACTTCTGCATGCTCTCTTATGCACTGCCACACTTGATCAACTTCAGGATATGTTCTGGAGCATATGCTGTACCGTTTGCCTTGTTTCACGGGATAAGGCATTTGTGTCATCTACTTCCTATCCAAACTCTATTGGGTTGAGGGAAGCTAGATTTCCACTCAAGGCATGGTACCACAGATTGCCTGATAGTGTGCTCTATGGACATTCTGTTCAAATGTCTCAGTTGTTGGAAGCAAACTACAAAGTTTGGGGGCAACTGTTGATTTCCCAATATTCTGAGCCCACTGCTGCTGGCGCAATATTGTCATGGAAGAGAATGATGTACTGTCATAGCAGGTGCTCATAAAAGCTGTAGCCTGTTCAATGACCGTTGATATCTGCAGTTGGCTGACCAAACTGATCCAGAGTATAGCGCTTTCGAGCTACAGTATAATCAATCGGGGTAAAAAAAAAAAAAAGGGGGGGGTCAAAAGTTGAGGTATAAAGTAACACAGCCCTGCCAATCTTTATCTGCTGACTGATTTTTCAAGTTTTTGATATGCTGATATGCCTACCTATACTCCAGAGTATGTGTATGCAGATTTGCCCAACAATGATTTGGTGCCAGATTATGATCGAACGAAACCCCTCTCCCCCTTTTTATATATTTTTTTTTGCTCATTTAACTTTTTTGGCCTTTTTTGTTTAAATTATGCTATTTCATGTGCTCTGAATGCATTCCATTCATTCTGCTTTCAGGTGATCAGTGAGAGTTGCCCTTAACAGCCAAACAAAGAGACAGGACGTGCCTGCTTTGGTAAAGGCCCCTTCACACTTTCGCGATTGTGATAACGACAGCTCAGCGACTTGAAATCGCCCTGAAATCGTGTTATTTTTGACCCAATCTGATAACACTACGCGCACACTGAGACGAATGACAATGTTGTCCAGATTGCACTGGGAATCCCCTACGCCTGCATCCCAATGGGTACAAAATTGAAAAATAACGGTCATTTCCGGTTCCCGACTATACACCGACAGTGCATGGATAAGAACGATTGCATCAAGACGATAGGACGACGACACTGCGATTATGAGACGACCATCAGTGGAAGCCCCGGCACAATATAAAAAGCCCCCAATGCCTCCTTGAATCAGATCAGCTGTGACCACCATACTAGCAAGAGTCCCTGAGCCAGCCATCATGACAATCTATAGCCATGGCGACACCTACAGACACGTATGTTACGATCAGGGCACGTGCGCACTAGACTGAACTTGAGGGAGTCACACGCCACACATTTTATGGCTGTGTGCGCCTATGCCAATTGTATATACGCTATTGCCACATCTCGTTAATGGGTTTTTTTCCCAGCGATGAAACCACGATTTATCAGGACTGCAAATGGACTGTATCACGATGATACTCGATTGTACCCCGACTGCTCTCTGATGGATTTGACAATCGCCTAGGTCCACGATTTTTTATGCAAGCATTAAAAAATCCTGAAGTTCCAGGACTCCATGGCGATGTGCTAGACTGCGTTGCGATGCCAAACGATCCCTAATCGCGCTGAGGTCGGTTAAAAGATCGTTTAGGTGTGAAGGGGGCTTAACTCCAGAGTGACTATGTGATTTTTTACCCGGGTTACAGACACCCGAAAAGGGGTAATAAAAAACATATGTTTCTTCTTGCAACTAAAAACAACAAAGTAAAAATTACAGCAAAACAACAGCACGAGGTCCAACAAAGCTTCATATTGAAGATAAACTTCATGGAAAACGATAACATTATTTTTCTGAAGATGGAGTTCATGAATACTTCAAAAATGTAGTTATGTTTGGATTTCCTTTTCCTAGAAAGGCAAAACATTTGAAGAATGTGAAGTTTGCATGAACAAGTCCAAACAAGTAGGATACCTGTATATATAAACGACAAGAAAGCAATTAGAGAATGCATACCTCTGTCAACGCCGTGGCAGGTTCCTGATCCTGATTCGTATCTGCCTCCAAATTTAACCAATTCTTTTTTGGCCCATGGTCCACCCTTCCACAAAATTTTACTGAAATTCATTAAGAACTTTTGGAGATAATGTTTGGACAAACAAACAAAAACCACACAAACACAGGTGAATATAAAACCTCCTTCATCTTCGTTGGCGGAGGTAAAACTTTGATTCATAACTAAAATCTTGTATCTACAGTATATTCAGAACGTATGCTGTAATTTCTTTTACGTAATTATTAGCTATGTCTAAATGTGTTGTACACATAAATAAGGAAAATTCACGAGCTTTGGAGGCTGTATTTCCATTAGTTTCAGAGTTTTGGTTATATATATTTGTACACATAAATAAGGAAAATTCACGAGCTTTGGAGGCTGTATTTCCATTAGTTTCAGAGTTTTGGTTATATATATATATATATATATATATATATATATATATATATATATATATATATATATATATATATATATATAAACTTCACCGTGAAGACATGTATGCAAAATAACCACAGGAGAAATGAAAGGAGCAACAGTGAGTACTTTCGTATATTACATCTTCAGACAGAGTGAGACAGAAACATAAAGGGTAGAGATCATTTATGCACACCCGCAGCAGGTAGTGGCACACAGAACAAAGAATGACCTGAATTTTTACCTGTGGCTTAACTTATGGTCACATGCAGCAGGGAGTGGAACACAACAAAAGATGACCCGAATCTAAAAATGGGTGATGAGTGATAGGTACCTTTCTTTTTTTTTCTTTTTTTTTTCTTCCTTAGGGATGCACGTGACAAAGGAGGAGGGAGTAGGAGGGGAGGAAAGGGGAGGAGGAGGGAGGGGGAAGGGGGAGGGGATGAGGGGAAAGGGGGAAGGGGAGAGGAGGGAGGGAGGAGGGGATAAATACTGCTGCTTAAGACCTAGAGGATTAATGCTTGGTGTGTCCCACACAGGTGTGACTACACTACCAGGAGATGACAGGGAACAATCAGGCGTTAGTCTGGGGGATATTGCTTTAAAATTAATTCAGTTAACAATTTATCACACTTAAAATGACCATAGCTCATGTTTACATTCTTTTCATATGTACCAGAAATTAGACAAGATTCTATTACATTTCTTTCATCTAAGCTTTTTGATCTTGCTAGAATCTTGGAGCCTATCCAGTCAATAAGGTGATCACTGGATGCTTTGTGCTGAAATAAACCACTGCTCTGTTGGGCTGTCCTTACACTGTATTTATGTTGTGAGATTCTAGTTTCCAAATCTTTTCCAGATTGTACTATATAAATTTTTGTACAGCTTTTACACGGGATTTTGTAAACAACGCCTGAATTACTGAAAGGCTGTTCTTGATGATTTTTTTTTTTTTTGATGGTGTTCTCATATTTCAATACTACTTGTACATTGAATTTCCTCAGTATGTGAACAACATCAAGAAAATTTTCATGGAAAGGGAGGACAAGGGTTCTTTGAATATTCTGGCGATCTGGCTTATTAGTTTTCCCTTCAAGGAATCGTTTCTTGGCTGTAATGTGGCACTGAGTTCATGCTTTGTGGATATTTTAGCTTCTTTCCAATACTCTGAATCATTTTTAGTTCATCATCTAAAAATTCTGGGTCTGAAATTCTATATGCTCTTAGGTACATGGATATGATAACAGATCTTTTTACATTAATATGATGGTTTGAATAGTAATGAACATATGACATAATATTTGTAGGTTTTCTGTATACCTTAGTCTTCAAAACATTTTGGTCCCTGATAACTTTTACATTCAAAAATGGCAATTCATTATCCATTTCCATCTCATGAGTAAACTTGTAACACTGTTGTCCCCTGTTGTAGGCAATATCTCTGATTCATTTGTACAAAACAATGAGGATTTGGTAAGAAAATTAAAATCTCTAAATGTCATATACCCCTACAAATTAGTCAGCTTCGATATTAAATCATTATTCACAAATGTCCCTGTTGATGATGTTTTAACTTTCCTGCCAAGCATTCTGGGTAGTAACATTGATGGTATTCCCTCTGAAAACATTATCAAGCTAATTAAATTGTGCATTGTGAACTCTTCTTTTACCTTTGAAGGTAAATTTTACACACAAATACTTGGTATGGCCATGGGTAATCCCCTCTCCCTAGTTCTGGCAAATATTTACATGGAATACTTTGAGAAACATTTACTGACCTCCATAAAAGAGCAAAACATAGTTTGGCTCAGATACGTTGACGATATCCTGTGCTTCTGGCCTAACAGTCTTCCCATTGATGAATTTCTCCTGCAATTAATTTCGTTGGTTCCATCGATTAAGTTTACTCATGAGATGGAAATGGATAATAAACTGCCATTTTTGGATGTAAAAGTTATCAGGGACTAAAATGTTTTGAAGAGTAAGGTATACACAAAACCTACGAATATTATGTCATATGTGCATTACTATTCAAACCATCATATTAATGTAAAAAGATCTGTGCTCATATCCATGTACTTAAGAGCATATAGAATTTCAGACAGAATTTTTAGATGATGAACTAAAAATGATTCAGAGTATTGGAAGAAGCTAAAATATCCACAAAGCATACTAACTCAGTGCCACAATACAGCCAAGAAACGATTCCTTGAAGGGAAAACTAATAAGCCAGATCGCCAGAATATTCAAAGAACCCTTGTCCTCCCCTTCCATGAAAATTTTCTTGATGTTGTTCACATACTGAGGAAACTCAATGTACAAGTAGTATTGAAATAGGAGGACACCATCAAGAAAAATCTCATCAAGAACAGCCCTTTCAGTATTTCAGGTGTTGTTTACAAAATCCCGTGTAAAAGCTGTAACATATTTTTTATAGGACAATCTAGAAAAGATTTGGAAACTAGAATCTCACAACATAAATACAGCGTAAGGACAGCCCAACAGAGTAGTGGTTTATTTCAGCACAAAGCATCCAGTGATCACCATAATGACTGGACAGGCTCCAAGATTCTAGCAAGATCAAAAAGCTTAGATGAAAGAAATGTAATAGAATCTTGTCTAATTTCTGGCACATATGAAAAGAATGTAAACATGAGCTATGGTCATTTTAAGTGTGATAAATTGTTAACTGAATTAATTTTAAAGCAGTAACCCCCAGACTAACGCCTGATTGTTCCCTGTCATCTCCTGGTAGTGTAGTCATACCTGTGTGGGACACACCTAGCATTAATCCTCTAGGTCTTAAGTTAAACAGCAGTATTTATCCCCTCCTCCCTCCCCACTCTCCCCTTCCCCCTCTCTCCTCCCCCTCCTCCCCTTCTCCTTCCCCCTCCCTCCTCCTCCCCTTTCCTCCCCTCCTACTCCCTCCTCCTTTGCCACGAGCATCCCTAAGGAAAAAAAAAAAAAAAAGGTACCTATCACTCATCACCCATTTTTAGATTCAGGTCATCTTTTGTTGTGTTCCACTCCCTGCTGCATGTGACCATAAGGTAAGCCACAGGTAAAAATTCAGGTCATCCTTTGTTCTGTGTGCCACTACCTGCTGCGGGTGTGCATAAAAGACCTCTACCCTTTACGTTTCTGTCTCACTCTGTCTGAAGATGTAATATACGAAAGTACTCACTGTTGCTCCTTTCATTTCTCCTTTGGTTATTTTGCATATATATATATATATATATATATATATATATATATATATATATATATATATATATATATATATATATATAAGCAACGTTGGGTCTGGTTAGTACTTGGATGGGTGACCGCCTGGGAACACCAGATGCTGTTGGCATAACGTTCTCCCTACGTGTCAAGTGGGGTTGGTGGAGGATTAGTGCCCCTCCCTGTAAAACAATTAACTCTAAGCCCTTGGCCACCCCGCTTGGGATACATGGCATCTGGCAATGATGATGATGATGATAATGTATATATATATATATATATATATATATATATATATATATATATATATATATATATATAATCATCATCATCATCAGCCGTTTGAGTATCCACTGCAGGACCGGCCTATCCCGACCGAAGTCGGGACGATACAGCCAATATATCTCTACTAAGTGGCTTAGGCTGTCTAGTAGAGATTGTATGTAGGGTGAGAAGTGCTTGTAAGTGTAATTGTGGTGTTGGAGTGGCTTTGGATGTGTGTGTAGTCTGTGAACCAAGTGTAATCGGCCCGTGCAAGCCGATTGGGTGCAAGCATACTTTATAGTAAGCGACACTGGTTCAATCACAGCACCCCTTGTGTCCACCAGTGCAGTACGTGGCCGGGTGAACACCCCCAAAGCTTATTACCCTGGCGGGGCGCAAACCCTGGTTCACCCGTGTACGAAATGCACACTCTACCACTGTACCACAGAGGCTTCATATATATATATATATATATATATATATATATATATATATATATACCCGAGAATGGTTATCATTACATATATATATATATATATATATATATATATATATATATATATACCAGAGAGTGGTTATCATTTTCCCCATTTCACCGTAAAAAAAAAAAAATCCACATTCTTTAAAATCTGAGCACTGACTGTTTGTAGAATTTTCATTCATATGTCATATTTATGTTGTTATGTACCCATTGCCATGTGATATCCAGTCTGCCCATTTGCTCTGAAACAGGATCGGTGAAGCAAAGTTAAGGTAAATTGTTTTTATTTACCTCGATTGATTATAGTTGCCAGTTCTATAAGTTGCTGCAATTGAATTACAACCACTGAGAGCATGCAGTGCCAACAGTTCTGGTATGACTGTAGCATGTTTGTAAGCGGTTTCCTTTATATCCGTTAGACCGACCTTGAATTGGCGACTGCACTGTCAGAGAGGATTGGAGCTTCTCTGTTGAGCAGAAATATGGAAGAAGAGCGAAAACATCAGTGTCATCATTCACAACACAAATTCGGGATTCTGGGTCTTCTTGTGCGAGGCAGATGACATGTTGAGTTATGAGTATGTCTGCTTCTTCATGTGTTGAGTCGAGATCCAATCGAGGCATTTTGTGCCCCTTTTATACATGGGTAGGTATAGCTTTGTCCAGAGCTAAGTCTACTAATACCAAGTCGGATCACTTCCATCTAAAACGGGATCCAAGCTGGCGAGGAGGCGGAGCATCGGAGTGACGTCAGCTGGCATGAAACCCAAGTTCAGTTGACGCCTGACCGTGGTGGTGAGTGGCTGTATGCTGCACTCTCCAGATCATGACACATTTTCAGTCCAAAGTAAAGGAAGGGACTGAAATGTGTGAGGGAAGGTATGGGGGTGTGAGGGAAGGTGTAGGGGTGTGAGGGAAGCTACTGCTATGTTATATGGTTAAACGAGTCTGCACTTCTTCCTCTTCTTCACTTTCCCTTACTATAAATGTTTAATATGAGTCTGCCCTTTTATACATTTTCTGTTACTTAAGCCGACTGTCGTCACACACAAGCCACGCCTCTCTGCGCCCTGAGGGAAAGTGAACCGACTTGGTATTAGTAGACTTAGGTCCAGGGTATGCACCAGCTTGTGATCTTGTGCCACATTATGTAAGAAATCTTTGCCGCTTCTGATCTGGGCAGAAATGAAAGAATTAAGCCGAGTTTGGTTGGCGTTATTTTTAGCACTGAATCCCGAGCAGGTAGACTGGATTTTCTAGTAAGCTGGTGAACACGGGTAGCATTTGCTCGGGTAGATCTGGTACCACTCTTGGTAATGTAGTCAAAATGTTGGTCAAAGCAAAGGCAGGACATCAGCTTAGAGCAGGGGTTCCCAACTTTTTTGTTCCTCTGTACCCCTTGGGCATTCTGACAGGTTCCCATGTACAGTGAGCACCAATAGTCGTGTCGCGGTTTTGTCCGAAGATTAAATGTAACTCGTGAAACATTACGAAAGCCCTACCAGACGGCGGAATATATCAGACGTTTAGCTTGAAGGCTTATGTTTTCGCCAAATTTCACGACACGACTATTGGCGCTCACTGTACCTCTATTAAGGAACAAAAATTGATAGAATTATATTAATTTTATATTATTTTACTATGAAATCTGTATGTGTGGAGTATATATATATATTTATAATTTCTGCTGCAAATATTTTTTTTTTTTAGCATTAACCCAACCAAAAAACCTAACTTAATCTTTCTAATAGCCTCCAAACACATACAGGTTAGCTTAGTTTAGGATAGGTCAGGTTAGGTTTTTGGTCAGATTAATACTAAAAAAAATATCCATTTCCGCATTAAAAGAAAAATAATAATAATAATAGCAATGAAACTTCTGAGTATGATGACAGGAACCCAAAACTACCATTTGAACTGAGGTCCCAGCTGTGGTACGAGTCCTTAATATTGACCAAAGTTACCTATACATAACAAGAACAATAAATGAAAAGACAGGAATTCCCAAAATTAATTTGAAGATTGTATTATTTGAAGATAATATTGCTACGACATTAAAAATACAATCTTTATTTTGTAAATTCTTATCTTTTCATTTGTTGTTCTTGATATATATAGTAAACTTTTTTATGCAAGACTTGCAACAAAGCTACGGCAACAGTGCTGGTGACGAGTAATGTTAACACACCTTCACTAGCTGTGAGCTTCAGTAGGTCTGAGTGACTCAGACATTACCGGGCTGTACCACTGCTGCCTCAAGTCGTCTTATACATACCTGATCGTTTCACGTCCGATACAGAGTGCGGGCCGTGGAAAGTCACATAATAGTGAAAAAAAATGGTATAATCACCTCATTGATATAATCTTAATAAAAGTTTTGCTTACTGAAATGAGGAAATTGATAAAAACACGATTTTGTGCAATCTGACTGTAGATTAGACCACCATGTATTGTACACCATGGTTATTCTCTCACACCCCTATGTACCCCCTGAGAAGTGCAAATGTATCTCTGAGGGTACATGTACCACATGTTGGGAACCCTTGCTATACACCCATATTGCCATTGTTTGACCTCTCTGTGGTTCCAGTAATGCCTCCTGGTCCATGCCCTTTCCTCATCCAGTTTGTCTCAATAAACATATCACTCCATTGTCCATTGTAGAAACCAGCAATGTGGTACTGTGACTGCTCTCCACGACAAAACCAGCTTAACATCGTGGATCTGAGCCATGTCACTGAATGTGCATAGTAGAGACCATATTTGCCATAATTGTATTTAAGTGCCGCAAATATGTATGGGAGCACTGGTTCTACTGTTTTAATGTGGAAATGCCAATCCCCTTCATGCGATGGTCTGCAGAACCTCATCATCAGGAAAGTGGGCTTCATAACATTGTTAACCCACATCTTTGTAGTAGGGCTCTGAACAACGAGTTCATTAAGAATATCATCAAGAGCATCCATACTTGTTGGAGTGAGCCCTTCTGAAACAGTGGTTGTAGCAATTCTTCAGTGAGTAGCCTCAATGCTCGAACATTCTATGGAAACCTCTTACCATGCAACATTTTCTCAACAGAGCCAAAAGATGTTAGCAGGATTTTTTCATGCCATTGTTTGCCATGAGAATGCCAATACAGCTAACAAAATCCATTAGGAAATGCATCCTACCGAGAATCAACACTATGTTTGTTGGTAATTCTGGTTGGTTGAAGGCGATATCCACAGCAGTCTTGTAGATGGTTTGATCACAGGTAAGAATCAGAATATTCTGATCTAATACCCAGGTGACTTCGAATCTGCTACTAATTGAGGTCAGGACAGTAGTTGGATCACTTGGCTTATGTTGATAATGGACACATATACAACTTCTGATTTTAATGTTGGGGTCAATCCTGTCTCTCAGCAGTGACGTGCATTGTAACCACTGTGCTGAGGTATATTGGCTTTAAGTAACACATCTTTGAGAAAAGCAAAGTCCAGGTGTCAGGATCTAGCAATTGAAACATGTGTTGCATGTACAAAGTCGTTTGACATTTCGAATTTGTTTGTAGCAGCTATTGGCATGGGAGGTTTCCCTGGTCCCTTGTAGCCAATGACTTGTGTCTCCCATTGGATAGGATGCATCATTTCCACTTTGGAGAGGCGAGGAATTGTGTCCACGTCATCTGGGTATCTAATTTGGTCTTCTATTGGGTTGCCTGAAGTGGCATTCAAGTCGACAGTTTTGTGAACTAATGACAGCATCATCGATCATTTGAACCAGTCCACCCTCACTGACATCTCTAAGTCCTGTTAACAAATTTGTCTTCGAAGACTGAACAGTAGCTGACCTGAGTCCCCGCACCTCATCATTTAAGCAACATATATCATACTTTTGCAATTCTGTTATGAGCATTTTATAATCCCCAACGAGCACTGCAATGGTTTTTTGCAATGGTGCTGGCTGACCAGTAGCCTAACCATGGAGCGGATATTACTCACCACGATAGACTGTAGTGAGTTAGTGAAATTGAGTTTCCGGTTTCTAATACCTTCATAAATGTCTCACTTGCACACTCTGAGGCCACATCTCAATCAATATGCTTGCGGTATGATCTGAAATCCTCCTTCGCTTCTTTTGTCTCTTCCATTGTTTGCTTGCCAACTCTCTGTATATATTCATCCATATCATCATTTTCATCATCGTCCAATAGTCTGAGATTCAAGGCTGCATATTTTCTGAATATCAGCAAAGTTGCAACTCTACGGCAATGTAATGATAATATCTCCTCATCGAAATATTGAACGACTTTCTCACCTAATGCACGCCTAGACAACACCAATCCACCCTTATCTGAGTATACTGCCTCAGCATCAACAGAATTCCAAACTCTTGAACGAACACTACTGACAACAGCAACAGTTTCTGAGAAGACTTGTTTAGTAGGAGTACGCTTATTGTCAGCAATGTAGACTCTGTGAGCACCGAGATGGAAAGCAGCACTGATTTGCGATGGTATCTTGCATCAACGGCATGCAGATCTGAAGGAGAACCAGTAATACGGTCACTAACTATTTTACGTAGGTCATCTCCACATTTTGTACACAGTTCAAGTAGGTACTCTTTGTAGGTTGTCACACCATCACCCATCTTGAAGCAGGGATTCTATACTTTGCTTGCACCTTGGTATCACACTCAGGAGATAATAAACATGCATTTATGTCATGGGAGAACAAACAATGCTTCCTAAACTTAAAGACAATACCACCTGTACTGGAACACAATCGCTTAGGCTCTGCATTGGAGGTATCAGCGCTGCTCATCATTCAGACGTTTACCCAATTTGCTAAGAGTGGATGGAGACATATTGAGATACACGATTTTTGTGACATATTAAGTAGGAGAATCACAAGAAAGTTCTGGCCCAAGTCTGATGTCATCTTAGCGAATTTTATTAACTGTCAGTATTGTCGCAATCCGTATTGACTGAATCAGTTTATATCTTTATAGTTGTGAAGTTGCTTGAAGAAGGACGGCTCCTGGTGTCCCGACTGAGCCTTGTCTAGAGGTCCTGAAATGCAGAATAAAAGTATATAAAAATCATATGCCACAAAAATAGTTTCACGTACTGATGGCTTAAACATTATGTAATGTATGCTTTCATGGAATTTCGTTGTACAAATGGCTCCAAATGGTATAATAACGTCATGTTTGGATTCTTTGCTCCCAAAAACATATATACAGACACCAAACTCTAAATTCTATTGTGCTTTAATGGAAGATGTGGTGGAATTTAGATTTTGGTTTTGAGAAGCTGCCATATTGGATGTCATCTTGGATTCTGATAAAGCCAAGTGAGTGACAAGTGGCCACCCAGGCAAAATTTCATCGAGTCCTTGAGAACTATCAAAAAATGCATAAAACCATATGTAAACAGACACTGCAAAGTATGGGGTCATTTCCACTAGACAATAAACTTGGTTCAGATTTTCACTAATTTTCACCTTATTTCACGTATGTCATTGGCAAAAAAAGGCAATGCTTCGATTGTTCCTCCAACACATAAAATATTCCCCGTGAACAGTATTATATTTTGGTGTTAATGTCAGGCTGTAACTCAGTACTCAAAATAGAGAGACGGCAAATTTTTTACCAAAGTTAGTGTGAAAAGAATATAGTTGACTGATTATGACATCTGATGATGGCAGCAAAACATCACTGGTTTCGACCACATTATAACAGTAATCAAGCTAGAAATATAGATAAATCATAAACCCTACAACACAAATTTGTGATACACATCACAAAAACACAACAAACTTGTTCCCTGAACAAAAAATAATCTCTCTCTCTCTCTCTCTCTCTCTCTCTCTGCTACAATATTAGCCTTCATCTCTCACTTCCATTGTTACTATTCTGTCAACTGATCTTCTGAACTCTACTTGAATCTCGTCAGTCCCTGGCGATTGCGGCAAGCACGCAGCACCCATCTACCTACACGCTCTGCCCCCCTTTCTGCTCACCTCTCTAATACAAGAGTCAGACGGCATTCCTTGTCTTTCATTCATGAAACTGGTCCATGGAACTGTTATCCTCATTTTATCGATTATGTTGTATATAAGCTCCAGTTATTGAAAAGTATCTTGTTCAAATATCTGGAAATGAAATAATCCTGAATTTGGGTTAACCAGTGCTTTTATTTTACTAGAATGAACATCCTTTGCAGACTATAACCCTTGCGTTATTTCTTTTCTGCATAACAGATCCTTCTTCACATTAAGACAGAATGTTCGAAGATCATTCTTCATATACTTCAGGTAAAACAAGCAGTGGTCTGATTATGACTTCACCCTCCAAACTTCCATCATTACTCATCACACTTCCCAAGTACTTAAACGTACTCATATTTTCCATTTCCTCACCATCCAACCTCACTGTACATTCACTGACTTCACCTCTCTCAAAGACCATCACTTTACTCTTTCCTACATTCACCTTTAGATTCCTTTTCTTACACACTCTCCCAAACTCATCCACCAAGCCTTGCAGCTCCCCTTCGTCCTCACTTAGCAACACATTATCATCTGCAAACAACAGTACAGGGAGTTTCCAAACACTATCCTCTCTCACTAGGGCCACTCCAACATCCACTGCCCTACCTTGTTCCTCTTTCATTATCCCATCCATATATAGATTGAACAACCATGGAAACATGACACATCCCTGTTTCAACCCAACCTTCAAAGAGAAAAATCCACTCAGTTCACCATCCACACGCATTGCAGCCTTAGCACCATCATACATACTCTTCACAGCATTCAACAACTTCCCATCTACTCCATATATTCTTAATACTTTCCACAATCCTTGTCTATCCACCCTGTCATATGCTTTCTCCAAGTCCATGAAGGCCACATACAACTTCTTTCCTTTCTCTAGAAACTTTTCCACTAAAGATCTAAGAATGAATATCTGATCCACACAACCTCTTCCCTTCCTAAAGCCTCCCTGTTCTTCTACAGCTAATTCCTCTGTTATTTCCCCAACTCTGTCAAATAAATATCCTACCATACACTTATCCTATTACACTAAGAAGACAAATGCCCCTGTGATTACCACGCACTTCTTTTTCCCCTTTTCCTTTGTACAAGGGAATAATTATACCTGACTTCCAATCCTCCGCAGCTCTACCTTTCTCCCAGGCCAATCTTTATAATTTTTTTTTTAAATGACAGAACAGAGGAAGGAAAAACAAATGAATAATAAAATAATCCATACACCATATTACTGGTGTCCTCTGTTCATCACAAAATATCTGTAACAGTTAGACTTGAACAGCCGTAGATTGAAGATTTGAGGGAAACAACTCTGGGGAAGCGAGTTCCAGAGATGCAGTTCGGGGAATGAAAGAATTCTGATACGCAGAAGCTCTGCAATATGGCTGAGTGACATTCCAGTCATGAGCGCTACCAGATGCCTGTGTAGCACAAGGGAAAGCATGGAGAGGTGGCACCATGGAAACAACTTCGTTTGAGCATTTGCCATAAAAATATCTGTAAAATAATGCAAGGGAGGCAACATTCCTTCTTACTTGTAGGGGAGGTAGTTTATTTGTAATGGCAGGGTTATTAATAATTGTAACAGCTTTGTTCTGAATTTTGTCTAGTTGTTTTAACCCGTCAGATCCCGAGCTATTTCGCACCTCCGACACCTCCCAATCCCGAGGTATTTTCGAAAAAAATTTTTTTGGCTAAAACCTCCGCTTTTGGTGAGAAACATTGATATTTCATAGAGAAATCGCTCACCTGAGGTTTAAAATACTCGATCCAGGTAGCAGTACCTCCTTACCTGACTGGGTTTTCTAACAGGCTGGCATCAAAGAAAACGAGTTCTATAGGAGGCTAGCTATTTCACACCACTCATAAACGGTATTTATTTATTTACTTGGTACAAATTTATATGTAGTACGAGAGTATATTGGTTTTCAAACAGTAATATAGGCATTATAAGCATTGTTTCACTCACTAACTCATCACCATACCTGACCTTCTTTTGCCACATTACCTGATCATCATTTCTGACTGTTTCTTCCTGTAATGCTATGTAAACTTTGTCCTCCACATTGTCATTGATTGGGGAATCACTCTGGCCCTGAATGTCTTTATTGGCCAGGTCACTTGTAACAGGTGAATTGCCGAAACAATGGCGTGCGGGAGGGGGGGAGGTTATGCGGTGTAAGGCATTATCCCTGCTTGACATCTTGTAGAGGAATAGAGGAAGGTGTCCTGTGTATACATACGAAAAATCACGCGCGAAAATTGAAAATTGTGCAAATTAGGGACCTTGCAATTGCATGACGTACCAGTATGTCGTCAGGACTGGCAAATGCAAAATGTTGCAACGTACCCATACATCGACGGGACAGGGCGGGTTAATGCAACTTCTCCACATCCATTCCACAAGGGTGAGCAGTATTCAAGCTGAGAGCACACATAACTCTTATAAATTATAGCTAACTGCTCGTCAGTGAAGAAGTTACGGATTCTGTACAATAATCCAAGTTTCTCTGAGTCGATTTTAGCAATTGATCTAACATGAGAGGTCCAGCTGAGGGCTTTGTTAAGTGAGACACCGAGAATTTCAACACTTTTGGAGATGGGAATATTAGTAGAACTGAAGGTAATATAGAAATCTGGCAATATCTGTCTATTGGTAAATTGTATATACTTAGTTTTGCTAGCATTAAATGAGATAAGGTTTTGTCGCCATTCACTGATCGTAGATAGGTCTTGATTAATGGAGATGGCTGTACTGAGTTGAGAGGTAGAGATATTAGACTTTGTAAGTTGGTGTCTGAGTGTGAATGAACTATGTAGTGTTGAGTCATCTGCATATGAGTGGATGGGATTGTGGGTGACAGATAAGAGATCATTGATATGAAGCAGGAACAGGGTTGGTGCCAGAGCTGATCCCTGCAGCAAGCCGACATTAATTGAGTGGAAACTGGAATATACATCATCTACTCTTATTTTCCTGTCACTGAGATATGAGGAAATCAAAGAAACAAAAGACGTTAATCCACAGCAAGGGAGTTTGGACAGCACATCTTCCACATCCATTGTACTACTATCTCACCCCCATGCTTCAGCATTTCACCACACACTCCATCAATTCTTGGGGCTTTCACCAATTTGACTTTCTTGATTGCTTCCACAACTTCAATCCTACTGACTTCTTCCTGTCTTCTCACCTCCCTTCTTCTCCCAGCCATTCACTAGCCACATATACTCACATTACTTCCATTCTCAATGTTGAACAATTCCTTAAAGTGTTCTCTCCATCTGCTCACTTTTTCTCCCTTCTTCACTAGTAATCTACCATTTTTAACTTTCACTATCCTACTAACTTCATTGCCACCCTGTCTTACTCTCTTCACCGCTTTCCAGAACATTTTCTTACAGTCCCTCCACTTTACACTCCAATTCTTTCCAAATTCCTTATCCACCCGCTTCCTACTCTCTCTTACTAATCTTTTCACCTCTCTCTTCCTTTCTACATATAACTCTCTCTTCCACCTCTCAACTTCTTCCACGCCCCTTTTTCTCATCCATTCATTGTATGCTTTCTTCTTTTGTGCCACAACCTGTGTCACCTCTTCATTCCACCATGCTGTTCCTTGCACCCCCTTCTGTCTTCTCTTCACCCCATGCACCACATCACATGCTGCACATATTTCTTCTGTGAATTTCTTGCACACATCTTCCACGTCCCCCATCTGCTCCAATTCATATTTGCCTAGTCGTTGCTCCACTTCTTTCTTATATTCTGCCTTTATCTCATCCTCTTGTAACCTTTCCACTTTCTTTGCAGCTACTCCTTCCTCTCGTCCTTCCCTTCTTCTATTTCTCCATCTTACTTGGATCTTGTTTCTGGCCATCACCAAGTAGTGGTCAGAGAGTCCACTCCCCCAACGTCTATAAACTCTTGCATCCATTACACATCTTTGCATCCTTTCATCACACACACACATAATCAATCATTGCCTTCCTTTCATTCAGTTCACCACCCACCCTTCTCATCACTTGCCATGTATACCTGTGGATCATTCTGTGCCTCAAGAGGGTATTGGCTATCACCAACCCCCTCCCAGCACAAAATTAATGTCCACTAACGTACTGCCATTCTCATTTATCTCAGCCGGCACACCCCACACACCAACTATTCCATCCACCTTCACATTCCCTACTTTACCATTCATATCACCAATCAAAAACACTCTCTCATTCCTTCCTAACTTTTCCATGCACACTTCCACATTTATCCAGAACTCTTCTCTCACTCTGCTTGCACGATATTGCATTGGCGCATACACGCACACAATCACCCACATTTGTATTCCAACTTTTGATCTTACCCACACAATTCTTGAGCCAACTGATCCATATTCTTTTATGTTCTTCTTCCATCTTTTACGCACAACAATATACACTCCTTCTTTTGCCTACTCATTCTCATCAACTACACATATACCCCATCCATACTCCCATTCTCTCACACTCTCTCCTCTCCATTTAGTTTCAGTTACTCCACATACATCCACTTTCGCATCCTCAAGCACCTGGACAATCTCTCTCTCACCTCATCATACACACCCCTCACATTCCACGTCGCAATCCGCACCGTGTCCTTTGTGCGGTCCTTGGTCATCATCTTTTGTTCAGTTCTTGTCCGAGGCTTCTTGTTCGTCTTTTTAGTTAGCTGTTTTCTGGGGAGTGGCACTAACCCTCCATCAACCCTTTTAGTCGCCTCATACGGCAAGCAGGGATACTGGGGGAGTATTCTTGAAAACCCCCCTACCCGCAGGGGTACAACATGAAAGAAAGATTGCTGGTTGCTTGAAAGCAGTGATAAGAAACAGGGAAGTGAGCATGGAAGTGAAAAAGTTACTACATGACAGTATTGTGATACCAACTCTAAAACTCTAACGTATGAAAGTGAAGCTTGGACGTTGTTGGAAGGACACAAGTCAAGAGTAAGAGCAGTGGAAATGAGTTATTTAAGAGCAGCCTGTGGAGTCACATGGAGAGACAGGCTGACAAATGAGGATATAAAGGAGCATTGTGGTGTGGATGTGGATGTGATAGCAAGCATTAGGAGGAACACACTGAGGTGGTTTGGCCATGTGGAGAGGACGGAGGGTGAGAGACTGACGAGGAGAGTGTATGTGAGTGAGGTGGAGGAGGGGGGAGAGGGAGAGGGAGGCCGAGGATGAGATGGAGGGATGGAGTGGAGAGGTATATGAGAGACGGGGATGTGAGTTGGGAGCAGGGCAGTGAAATGGCGGGGGACAGGGCGACGTGGAGGCAATTTGTTTGTGGCCACCCCGTACGGGATTAAGGCGTCTGGCTATAGATAGATAGATAGATTATGAATTGCAATAACTTCATGGTTTAAGCTCTTATTTTCTTGTCCAAGTACAGTTCCTGTACTGGAGGGAGGACACCTAGTTCAGGATTGAAGTGGTGGGGTCCTCATCACTCTTGGTAATAGCAGCGTGTTGTCAAAGATCTTTACCCAGTGGTTCACACTGTCAGTGAATTGCGATATAGCATATAGAAATTTAAAGATTCGTTTAATCTGGCTTGTATACTTGCCTACCGAAGTTACGTAGTAGAGTTATGAATACTAAAAACGGACAGGGTAAATTTCAAAAGTTTGCCGAATCTGGTGTCCACCGACTTCCTTACTCCACATCTTTCACGAATCACATTATTTCATATCCTATCCACCCTCTGTACTCCACATACATTCCTCAGGAGTCCCATCTCCACTGCTTTTACTCTTGACTTTTCATTTTCGTGCCACACCATAGTCTCACATCCATATGTTAAAGTTGGCACTAACACTCCTTCATGTAAGCCTCGTGCAGCTGCAACACGCAAGCCTCTGTTTCTTATCAAGGCCTTCATTGCACCAGCTACATTCCTTCCTTGTGTCACTCTACTTTCCACTTCTTTTGCACATTTTCCTCTCTTTTTTATCACTGTACCCAGATATTTGAACTCTCTCACCAATTCCAGTCTCTCTTCATTCACTGTAACATTGCACTGAGAGTCACCTTCTCTCTCAATAACCATCACTTTACTCTTTTCTACATTTACTCTCAAGGCGCGACGCTCACAGACATCAGCAAAATTCTGCACTAGCCTACCAAGTTCTTGTCCGGTACTTGCAAGCAGTACTGCATCATCAGCATGCAACAAATTTGAGATATTCCATCTATCATCATTCATTACCAACGCCATCCCTCTCTCCATTACTCGTGTTTTTACTTCTCTCATCACCCCATCCATATATATATCGAACAACCATGGGGACATCACACAACCTTGTTGCACGCCCACGCCGATCGTAAACCATTCACTTTGATGCCCATTAACCCTTACACATGCTTCACTACCATCATAAAAACTCTTGACGGCACATAACAGCTTACCATCTACACTGTACATGCACTAAATTTTCCACAATCCTTCTCTGTCTACTTTGTCGTATGCTTTTTTCCCGATCCATGAATACCATAAATACCTTATGGTCCTTCTCATAAGCCTTCTCTGCTATCTATCTCACTGCAAATATTTGATCCACACATCCTCTGCCACTCCTAAAGCCATCCTGTTCATCACTCACTAGGACTTCTGATCTCTCTCTTACGCTCTCTATAATTATTCTTCTATATATCTTCCCTACTACACTCAATAAACTTACGCCACGACAGTTCTTGCACTCACTTCGCTCACCTTCTTTCATTGTTCAGGGGTACAATCACAGCTTTTTTCCACTGTGCTGGCAGTTTCACTCATCCATGCTTTCTTACATATCTCCGACAAGCACTTCATTGCGCTCTCCACTGCACTTAATAAATACACATTAATGAATAAACGTATTTACATACTCTCTCTCTCTCCCTATATATATATATATATATATATATATATATATATATATATATATATATATATATATATATATATATATATTCATTCAGTAGACAGCTTCAGGAAAAATATATTGGGAAGAAAAAGGATCTGTATTTTGTTTTTATTGATTTGGAAAAGGCCTTTGACAGAGTCCCTAGAGAGGTGGTGAAGTGGGCAATGAGAAAGCTTAGCTTGGAGAAGTGGCTGGTTAGGGTGGTTATGGCCAGGTATGGGTGCTCGCACCAAGGTAAGAGTGAATGGAGATTTGTGTGATGAGTTTTCCGTGAATGTTGGTGTGCATCAGTTTTGAGTCCCATGTCGTTTTTCATGGTACTTGAAACCCTCTCACGTGACTTCAGAAACGGACTCCCGAGGGAGATGTTGTATTCTGAAGATTTGGTGATGACTGCAGAGAACGAAAGGGAGGCGGAGGAAAGATTTAGGAAGTGGAGATATGGTATGGGGCACAAGGGCTTGAGGGTAAATGCAGATAAAACAAAACTGATGATATCTAGGATTGGTGGCAGTACTGTCAAAGACGAGGGAGAGTGGCCATGTGCAGTTTGCCACAACGCGTGGGAAATAATTCCATTTTGTGCAGTGTATGTGATAAATAGGTGCACAAGATATGTAGTGGTATCAGAGGTAGACTGCGAGATAATGTTGATTTTATGTGTCCGGCGTGTCAGGGACAGCAGATGGAGATTGTCAGGCGTGAAAGAATTGAACTTGCTGGTGAGTTCTTTGAGTGTGTGAAAGAGTTTTGTTATTTAGGAGACATGTTATGTGCTGGAGGTGGGGATGGAGGTAGTTCTGTGGCTAGGGTGAGAAGTGGTTGGAAGAAGTTCCGGGAGCTGTTGCCTCTCCTGACATTGGTAGGACTCTCCCTACTTGCTAAGGGGTCTTTGTATGCAGCATGTGTTAGGAGTGTGATGCTGTATGGTAGTGAGACCTGGGGAGTAAAGGAGGAGGATATTCGCAGGCTCAAGCGAACAGAAATGACTGTGATTAGGTGGATGTGCAGTGCGTCCCTGCGTGCAAGGCCCGGGGGGACTGGGTTTACGATGGATGAGTTGAGAGGTAGGATGGGACTGAAGTGTGTTGGTGTTGTGATGAGGAAAGGTAGATTGAGGTGGTTTGGGCATGTGGAGACAATGGGGGATGATAATTGTGTGCAGAGGGTGAGAAGTGTCAATACTGGGGTAGGGGTGATGCGAGGGGTAGACCGAGAAAGACCTGGGACGAGGTCATTGCATGGACCGCAGCCATTAGGTGACCAAGGCCGACGCATGCAAGCATGTTGGAGCCTTCAAAAACGAACGAAAAACGAATATATATATATATATATATATATATATATATATATATATATATATATATATATATATATATATATATATATACATATATATATATATAGTTGCGTGAGAGAGAGAGAGAGAGAGAGAGAGAGAGAGAGAGAGAGAGAGAGAGAGAGAGAGAAGTTTGTATATGCAGATTCATTAGGATTTTTTTTTTTATGGAGATAATACAGTGAATTCCAAAGTAATTCCTTTCTTTTATCATCACTGTCGCGGCTGATAAAAAAAAAATCGTTATTTATATTGCAAAAACCTTATTGGTTCCGCTGATACGTCAAGAACTGCACGTAGCCAGGGCAGGAGGTTAACCAAAGGCAAAGGGACACTTCTGGTTTTTTATTCCTTCTAAGCAGAGCCGAATTACACTTGCCAAACGCTGACTTTTCTCTCCCACGTTAAGTCTGTCCTTCATTCACAACTACTCGTTCACTGGCTGACTGGCTTTTACTTACTGAGTCTGTTTAACCACTACTTCCTTCACTGATTACTCTTACTGTTTGACCCTCTTACTCTGTCACGGATTCACTGAAAAGAAACACCTCACTCTGTGACACGTGGCTAACCGACTAAAACTCCACTGTGGCACACGGTACTAAAACTCCCCCATTGCCGAAACTGAACAAACTGACATGAGGATGGGATGCTCTTCAAATACCCTCACACTCCCTCCTTGACTTCACCTACCAGTACAGCCCAGAACATTCTAGGACCTAGGAGAGAATTCACATTTTCTCACACAAGAATACACTTTTAAACTTACAAATGATGCAACAGTTATATCAAGAACTAATTCCTACCGTAGGACAGCAAGAAAAAAACATTGCCAAAATATCCAAAATGTTCCTTACATCTCCAGATATAAACTTAAGCCTGAACCTACGACAGATCACTTAATTTCTAGGTTTCCCACATCTCTGGATGCAAAACACTTCCCTAAAACTACAGGCATAACAATTTTCGCTGACGTCACTACATGCAACAGGTGATGATATTATTTCTGCCATAAAGTAACATTCTAATCCACGCATTTGAGATATCATTATCGTCTAGAGATTACGTTATCATTGAGATATTGTTTTTTTGAGAAATCCAGTCGAAACATTCCAATAGGATTCAACATTTACCAAATCAAATACTGTTGTAATATTGTGCATACAACAATAAAGGAATATATATACATATATATATATATATATATATATATATATATATATATATATATATATATATATATATATATATATATATATATAAATAGAGAGAGAGAGAGAGAGAGAGAGAGAAGTAGATAGACAGATAGATAGATAGATAGATATGGACTCTGTGATGCAGTGGTAGAGTGTGCGTTTTCGTACATGGGAGAACTAGGGTTCGCGCCCCGCCTGTGTAATAAACTTTGAGTGTTCACTCGGCCACCCACTGCATTGGCGGACATAAGGGGTATTGTGGTTGAACCAGTGTCGCATACTATAAAATATGCTTGCACCCAATCAGCTTACGCGGGCCGATTACACTTGGTTCACAGACTGTGCACACATCCAAAGCCATTCCAACATTACAGTGACATTTACAAGCACTTCTCACCCTACATACAGTCTCTACCAGACAGCCTAGGCCACTTGTTAGAATCGCATAGGCTGTATTGTCCCCACTTCGTTTGGGATAGGCCGATCCTGCAGTGGACACTGAAATGGCTGAATATATATATATATATATATATATATATATATATATATATATATATATATATATATATATATATATATATATATAAAGAACCAATTCTTTCTCCAGGTGAGAAGCAAAGTATAATAAGGAAGACGAAAACCTGCGCTGTGATGAACATCTTTTTTATCTGTCGGGAACGTTTCGACTTTGCTCTAGCCATCATCAGCCTAAAAATGTGATATACATTTTAGATTTAGAATAGAATAAACAGCAATGAGAATTATATTCCTCAATCAAGTGAGCATAGAAGTCATTCATAAATAATGAAAAAAAAAAAAAAAAAGAACGTGCCTTGCCACTTAACATAGGTCAGCAATCAGATAATATTTATTGGTAAAACGTGGTCAACAGATAAAAAGTTCAAACATGACTGAAAAAGTTAAAATTATGCTTTTAAACTTTTCAGGGTAGTGAGGTGGAGGAGTACACACCCATCTCCACAAGCCAACCTTGGTTGCCTGTGACTCCTCCATCTTGCTAGTCCACATTTTTCAAAAGGACAGTTTTAACTTTTTCATTCATGTTGGAGCATTTTGATAGTTATTTTTATTTTTTTTTTCAATGAAGATGGGGAAGAAGAGGGGGTATGGAGAAGAAGGAGAAAGAGGGAGGAAAAGGAAATAAGCAAGAGAGAGAAAGCTGGTGGTCCGACTACCGTGGTGAGGAGTGTATTTTGGTGTTAATGTTTGTTCCATATATTTCTGGGTTGGGTGTGCAATTTTGTCGTTGATATAGTATTGTGTATTGTGTATTGTCTTTTTTTTATGTAGCATTGTATAACGTCTTTTTAGCTAGTTAGCTTGTGTGTGTGTGTGTGTGTGTGTGTGTGTGTGTGTAAAGAGGGTCAAGGGGTTCTCGAATTTTTTCTAGCCTACTTGGGAAGTTTTTATGGTATCTTTTGATGTTTTCTGAGTTCTTTATAAGTAATCTGTATGTCCTTTTTTTTTTTAGTGTAGTTTTCCCATATTTTAACTGCTTGTTTGTGTAGTCGTATGTTTCTGTGTTAGTGAGCTCGTGTATCTGTCTTGTTGTGTATGTGTAAGGGAATATCCATTCCGTAGCCCATCGTAGGGCTTTGTTTTGTGTCCTTTGTAGTTTTCAAATTTGTGTGTTGCTGAGTGTGTGAGTGGGAATGGGTGGGTAGTCGAGCGTGGGAAGTACCACGACTTTGACTAAGTGTATTTTCATGTGGACGGGCAAGTGTCTGAATCTGCTTAGTTTTCTTAAAGCTTGCTCTCCTTGGTTTTTTCTCTCCTGGACGTGTTTGTAGCAGCCATGAGGGGTGATTGTGAGTCCGAGGGACCTTGCTTGTGACTGGAATTCAATTTCATTGTCGTTAATACTGAGTGGTGAATTTCTGCGGCTTCCTAATGCCAGGGGGGTGAATTTAGTAATATTGGTTTTTATTTTCCAATTTTCTTCATAGTCATTTATGTGTTTTATTTCTCTTTCAGTTCTTAGTTTAATCATGTGTTTTGATTTGCCTGGGTATCTTATGATCTGAGTAATGTCGTCAGCGTAAGTGATATTTAGTCCTTGTCGTGTTGGACGGAGATCACTTGTATATGTAATGAAGAGAGTAAGGGACAATACGCTTCCCTGAGGGACGCCACAGTTCAGGGAGAAGGGTGCACCTAGGCGCTGGTTGACACTTATCCTGGCCTCTCGGTCATCAAGGAAGTCGCAGAGGAGTTTCTCGATGATAGTTGGGAGTCCCAGTTGAAGTATTTTGAATTTCAGCCTAGGTGCCATACCTTGTCAAAGGCTTTTGTGATGTCTCTCAGGATGAGGTGGCACTGTCCCCCGTTTGCTTTTTTTTGTGCAATCTGTTCAGTTATCAGGGCTAATGCTTGTGCTGTGCTTCTTTCTCGACGAAATCCTTATTGGTAGTTATTACATTGCTGTGTGTTTTCCAGGTGGGTTTGAAGTCTAAAGTTGATTGCTCGTTCCAGTATTTTCCCTTGTACCTCAAGAAGTGAAATTGATCTGTAATTTGTAGGAAGTGTGGGAGATTTGCCTAGTCGTGGAATGAGTTTTAGGGTAGCTTTCTTCCATGTGTCTGAGAAGTAACCAGCAGAGAGGGATGCGTTGTATATGTTAGATAGTCTTATTTATACCGCTGCTGCCTGAGCAAGTTTTTCTCATATATGTGATAGTTTTCCTCATGTCTTCAGGCAAGATTGGTGGTGTGAGGACTGGATCTGAATTGAGTCTTGATAGGTCTGCATTGTTGTGTGGTGTGATTCTGTGTAGTTTGTGTCCAATGTATTGAGTTACCAAGTGAGTTGTTTCGTTGTCAATGTGGTCCTCTTGGAAAATTCCTCTCCATATTTCTCTGTGGAGCTTTTCTTGTGCTTCTGGGGTGTAGCGTCTTGTGTTGTTTTGGTCCGTGAGGTAATGTGTATTTGGAGTGTGGTTGCCAGAGAGTTGTTTGAGTTTTCTCCAGAAGTCGGGGGTATATTTATATAGTGTGGAGAGTTAGGTGACTGCGTTGTGCCAATGCTGGTTAAAGTCTGCAAGGAGTGTTTCATGTATGAAGTTTCTGTGTTCTCTGTATCTGTTGTAGTGATGACGTGTCCAACCTTGTCTAACTGAATGGTTTCTGAGTGCGTTAAATTGAGATATGAGATTTTGTGTGTCTTGGCTGTGTGGTGGGTGTGGTAGTGTTCTGTGGTGTGCAGCGGGGATGTGACTTTTAATTGCTCTGTCGATTGCATCGTATCATTCTTGAATTTCGCTGTCTATTTCTTCCAAGGTTACTTGATCTATAGTGGAGTTTCTCTGCATGTTTCGGAAGATATCCTATTTGAAAGCATCCCCATTCGCTTTGTTGAAGCATGGTCTGGGGGAAATAGGGATCTGAATGGAGGCTGCAGAAATTGTGAGTAGTATGGGTACATGATCACTTTTGGTCAGAGGTCATTGTGTAATTAGAGTGTTGTGGTATGTCCTGTAGTTGGTTAATATTGTCTGGTGTAGTGGCAGTGTTGTGTGCATAATTAGTGGGGAAATGGGGACATATGTAGTTCAGTGTTTTATGTCTGATCATGAGTGGTAGCTGTCTGCCTTTGGTTTTGGTGTCTCTGTAGCCAAGTGTGCAGAGTACATTTTGAATCCTTTGGGCTTTGGGCATTGTTTTGTGGCATGTTCTTCGATAGTGTAGAATTTCATACAGTAACTGATTTTCTTGAAGCGCTCCTTTGAGATTTTCTGCGTGGCAATAGAGATGTGGAACATCTTCAGGCCGTGTGTTGTTGCCTTGTCTGCCATGGAGACTGTTTCGACTTCTACTTTGAGCATATTATTGCTGCTAGTGGTGTTGGGAAATTTGTATACAGAGTGCACTTTAGCCCAGTCTTGATTGGCTTCAATCTCGTCAGCGATGTCGTTAATGGTGTGTTAAAAGGCTAGTTGTTTGACCTTGTAGCAAATGATCGTGCGCCTGGCCTTGAGTTCTTGGTGTAGTAAAGGAATGAAGCCATTTTCATCTAGTTTCATTTTTAGCTCTGGTTCCAGGATCTTGTCTACCTCTTGGTCTGTGGTGGTGGTGATTATGATACCGTCATTGGCCTCGTGGAGCGAGCTGGCGAATACGTTTGCGGGGGATAGAAGTTCCACGAGTTTAAGCTTTGTTCTTTCTTTTGGGTTGTCCTTAGATCTATCAATAGATATTACCTGACTGCTGACCCATGTGTTCAGTGGTAAGGCACATCCATTTCCATTATTTTGTTCATCATATATTAATTTGTATGTTCACTTGATTGAAAAATATAATTCTCATTAGTTTTCAGTCTCTCGTAAATCTAAGATGCATATCATTTTTTTAGGATGATGATGGCTAAAGCTGAGTTCCTGATCAATAAACACAATGTTCATCCCAGCGCTGGTATTGATTTTCCTTAGATGTGGAGAATATATATATATACAGTATATGTATGTATGTATGTATATATAAATGCGTTAATATTCAGTCGTATTTAAATGAAACAAAAACTTTAAAAGGAAGATAGGACAGATTACATATAAACGGTTATCTGACTAGCTGAGATCTTATCAGTAGTTACACACCTAAGCACGCATAAACAGCCAGGGGGAAAACATTAAATGTCACAGGCATCGGATGTTTTCTTGTTAATGACAACAGACTGGGGCAATGCATTATTGGCGGGTTCTGTAACCTGAATACTGCACTACCTGTTAGTTTAATAAATGTGTATACAACTCCAAAGTTATCATATTGTTACATTATTTTCTTTACGACGGATATGAATGACTTTGTACACCATTACTTGGAAAGAATCTGTAGTTTTATTGTACGTTTTAACGCACGTATGATTAAGTACCGTTTCGATGGTTCCCAGACGGTAGCTAGGAGTTTGTATGCCTCCAGGCTAACATACACGCTACTATTATGTTTTCCCAGTTTCCCATAGGTATGTAAGAAGACATAACGTATGTTTACACAATACATGGTAAAGGCAGCTGTGGGCAACAACTTTTGATAACCATAGGTCTCAGGCCAAACGATGGTAAGACTTCGTCACGTAATATTTACATTCAATAGTGCTGATTTGAACTTATTTTTTGTGGGTTATGATTTGCGACAGTGTAATATACTGTATGCAACAACGATTACCTGATTCCATGAATGTTTGTTCCACAGTGCTAGGTAAATCAATCTATCTATAGGCTGGGGCCATAATCCCGTGTAAGGGGTGGCCGTTTGACTTTGTTAGTTGTTTTGTGGGAAGGGGCACTAACCCTCAGCCAACCCACTTGTTAACACGTAGGGAACCTGTGTGGGTTGGTTATATAGTTATCACCCAGCATTGTAAATGGTTTCCTGGCTTATAGAAAACCATTGAGCTTGTCACTCAATGTAAACCCACCGGAAGAGAAAGAATGACAATAAAAACTGACAAGAAAGATGGGAGAAATAGAAAAAATGGAAGGCAGGCACAGAAAATGAATGTTAAACATGAAGGAAGAAGTAGGCAGCACTACAACAAGTGAGTGGATGATGGTTGCCACCACCTAGAATAGGCAAATCATGAAAAGAAATAAAACGTACTAAAATACAGTATTTTCCTCGGCCTTTCAAGTTAGGAATAAGAATCGACAGTAAAATGTTATTCAAAGCGCAAAAGAATATAATGAACTTTCTTATCATAATATGCCGGTAGCTAAACATTATAAACAAAACTAAATTATTAATTCCAAGGAAAGGCAGTTGTTTCTAGAGGTTTGTGGTGCTCCCACATGGTTCAGGTTACTTAGAAATGTCAGGGGAATGCGATAGATGAAGGTACTAGGAGTGGGAAAAAATTATGCATCAGACAGCCTGGTTAGGCACATTTTTAAAGGTAACCAATGAAAGCTATCGTATCTTCTTTGTCGAATTTCCTGTGAAGTGTCTGGTAGCTGTATGAGTAAAGATAAACACATATACAAGCAATCTTTTAAATAGCTTTAACCCTTTATACACAGTTTTACTTTTTAAGTCGAGGACGTCGATTCTATTTTAATTCTTGTTACCAGGTATCCCAAAAGTTTTTTAGCTCATGAATAACTTGTGTAATTGGCTAAGGTAGGTCGTCTTCATTAACTTCTCCAATAGTACTGGGGGGCTTTATTGTCCAGCGCTACTGAGAATAAGATTGTAAAAAATCATTGTACATGAGGGGATTAGGATTAGAAGTGTTAAAAAAAAAATCGTCTGGAATGCCTAAAGCATGTTTCATATCGGTCGTCTTACGCACACTCATGAGTGGGCTGTACGGGTATACCGTTCATGCGCTAGCACTACGTGAACTGCGTTCCTTGTCAGTGTGGTGGTGGACGTGTTGGCTGATGGTTGTTGACATCTCACCTGCTACACTTCTAAAGAGGTAGGCACTTAGAGGATATTAAACTTGAGATGCACGTTACTGTGATATGAAAGGTTGGATTGAGCATGGCTGGTGTTAAGAAAAATAGCCTAACGTCGACGGTCATAGCATGAGTTGCCATAAACTAACTTTTGGCTATCGGAGCGTAATCGATATGTATACTGACTATTGTTCAGCTTGTCTTCGACTGTGAGCTCAGAACACTCACATCCATCTAGACATATATGAGCAGAATATGGTAAAAATAATACGTTATTGTGTATAATGTAAATAGCAAGCAACATTTTAACTTCGTTGATTGAATAACACAACTAGCAGTCAGTTCTTCCCTGAGATAATCATTAACCCGTCTCACAGTAAAGCTCTAATTATTTACAGCATTATGGAGCAACAACGAGGGAAGCAATAGAAAACAAGAGTGTAGCCTATTAATAACCGGAAGCCGGAGGCCATCAGCTGATTGGTACATGGGGTGGAAGCGAGCGGTGATGATGGAGGGAGAGAAGGGAAGAGTTTTCTTTGTTTGCTGGACAAATTTTGGTTATTGAACAGATGTAGGGAAGTCAAAGATCGTTAAATCAAATGACCCACTTTGTGCTTCCAAGATAATGGGTCAATTTATAGATATTCTAAACTACCGCAATGGTTGGGTAGAAGCAAGAAAAAACAAAAGAGAAAAGTATTCAGTTTAAAAATATTAAATAAAAAAAAATATTGATCACAATAATAATAGTAATAATAATAATAATAATAAATAACGACAAGCACCACTGAGAGCAGCACCCACGCCCATCAATTAGTCTAAGGTGCTCACATTTGACTTTACTTTGAGACCTTGACCTTCGACCTATTATTGTCGAAATCGAATTACTCCATTCTTACCCGATCCTTAACCCGCCCCGTCCCAACCACTTTCTCACCAATGACACCCCCCAATCCCGACCATTTTTCGACCCTTTTTTTTTTTTTGCTAAAACTTTCGCTTTTGGTCAGAAACAATGGTCAGTCACAAAGAAATTGTTCCCCGGGGTCCATAATTGCCCTAAACAGGTATGCCTTGGTCCCACCTGGCCCCGTGTTCTCCGTAGGTGGTCTGAGCCTCTAACGTTTTCTATGGTATTATAAGTCTGGGAAACCAATGAAAGTAAGTAGATATGTATTTATTACAAACATAAAAACATGTGATAAAAGAGTATATTGGATTTTATACAAAAATAGAGCAGAAATAAGCATTGTACCATCGTGCGAAACGAGCAAAATCGGGCATACTGGTCACGATGAATCGCTAACATTCGAAAATCATGATACATATCATTTTTTTTTATTTACATAATACTTCTACAATAACATTATAATAGTTTACATTTTATTGAACTGTTTTTACGTATTCACAGGCCTTTCGATAACATTTAGCGTAATGTTAGCGCTTATTTACGTAGTGAGTGAACTCGCTGTGACTGTTGTTTCAACTCGTATTGTGTTTTTTCTACTTACATAATACTTTCCTAATAACATTATACACTTTTCAACTTTATAGAACTGTTTTGAGATAATTTCAGGCCTTACGTAAATATATAGCGTAATAATAACGCATAATAACACACACGGTGAAGTCGCTATGACTACTATTTCAACTTACAACCTATTTTTGTACTTATATAATAATTCTCCACTAACATTGCACATGTTTACACTTGATATAATTGATATCACATAATTTCAGACCTTATGATTCAACTGAGCGTCATATTAGCGCTACTTACACAGGGAGTGTTATCGCGATATCATTTGTTTCATCTTACACTAGCAATCAACTTATAAAATACCTTGCTACTAACATTACAACAAATTCCACTTTATATAATTCCTATCACATACTTACTGACCAGAATGTGGGTGTACTCGTGACATCAATTATTACAACTTACACTATTGTTCAACTTATACGTTTTATTCATGCTAACATTACACCCGTTTCCACTTTATATTCTTGCTATCACATATTTACTGACCAGAGTGTTATACTGAGCGTCATATTTTCTCAGATTTACACAGTGGGTGTAGTTTTGATATCACTTCTTTCAACTTACACTAATTCTCAACTTATACATTACTTTCCTGAAAACATAACACCCGTTTCAACTTTATATTTGACTTAGCACCTACTGACTGGCCTTACCATTATAATGAGCGTCATTTCGCCATCCCACACAGTTTCAGTAGTGTAGGAAATTATGGTACTCTTTGAAACAAGGCTGAAGGCACAACGCAACATTGCACTCGACACACTCGTACCTTGTGTCTTTTCTCTGAGTGGATGGTCTGACTGTCGAGTGCTTACATACATGGCAGCGGCGCTGGGGTTTACGACGGTTTGGGTCGGAAGGGATTGTGCTGGGATAGTGGCGTCCTGCAAGACGTAGGGGAGTCTGGGCAGCCATGGGGGTGCGGGTGCGGTGTGTGGGTCTGTCCTGGGCATGCTTGGCGTGCCAGCTCCCTCACAAACCCCTCAAAGGTCTTGGATACTCCGGTGGTCATTGCATGCAGGTAGTGGGCATTCAGGACCGTGATGTCGAGCAAGTGGAAAAAGAGTTTCTTGTACCACTTCATTGTGGTCCTGGCACAGTCAACACTTGAAATCATCGAGTCTGACTGATCCACTTGCCTCATGTTCAGATTATAGTCCAGTACAAACTCGGGTTTCCATACGTTGCGCCTCCTCTCGCTACGGTGATCCACGGAGTCTGTGTGGTGCATCAGGGGGCTGTGAACAGTTGATAGGAGGCAAACTTCCCTGTTGTGGTTCCACAGGGTGGCAAGGATGTTATTGGCCTGGAAGAACACCACCTCGTTCTTGTCAAGTTTCCTCCCTATCTTGACCATATGGCGACGGTTTCTCTTGACTGTACCACAGACTCCGGTGTCGTGTTGGTGGAGGAACCTAGCGAGAAGAGGGCTAGTGTACCAGTTGTCCAGGTACAACACATGACCACGATGAAGGTACTCTTCTATCATTGTCTTCACCACGGCCCCAGAGAGTCCTATACTCCGATCTTCTGTTATATCTGTCTGTGCACCCGTGTACAAGACTATGACTTGCACATAACCAGTCTTACAGTCACACATAACAAAGATCTTGAACCCGAAACGGTGTCTCTTGCTGGGTATGTACTGCCTAAAGGAAATATTGCCTCTCCACAACACAAGACTCTCGTCTATGACGAGGTCTCTGTAGGGATAAAATGGGGAGCGGGACATTTCCCGTAAATGATCAAATACCAGACTAATTCTCCTCATCTTATCTGTGTTATTTGCATTGGCTGGATCTTCTGCATCAAAAAAGTGGAGGCGGCTGAGAATATACTGAAATCTGTTACGACTCATCACCTTTCCAAAGAAAGGTGTGAGGATCATTGGGTCAGTTGTCCAGTAGGCAGGAATTTGGTTTTTCCTTACCACACCCATCAAGAGAACCAGGGCCAAAAATAAGAACATCTCTGAAATTGTAACGGGATAGTCATATTGTTGGGAATGCCTGCTCGTGGTTCCCAAATGTTCACTTTCACGTCGCTGTGTTCGTGAAAATATATTAGTCTGTTCAACTATGCGCCCCACAAACGCCTCCCCAAAGAACAAGTGGAAAAAATCCACCCTAGACGAACCCGCATGCACACCTGGAGCCATGCAACCAGACCGCCACTCCTCAGTGAAAGGGTGAATGATGGGAGTAAAATTACTCCCATCTTCCCAGTTCCACGTGACACCACCGTCTTCAGCCACGTCCCCATCGTCCCCTTCGTCAGGGTGGGGAGGTGAGGGTGGTGGGGGAGGTTGGGGAGGTGGAGAGCGGCGCCTCTCATCACTCGCACTTCTCTTCCCTCTCCCTTTTCCATTACCCTTTCCCTTCCCTTTCCTTCCTTTCCCCACATCCTGGGGCTGTGGGGAGGAAGTTTGGGAATATTGTGGGGCGAAAGACGTGCTGGGGAGTGGCTCCACCTTCTCTCCCCTAGGCCTACGTGCACCACGTGCTCATGCTGCCTCCCTCACACCAGTTGCCCCTTCACCCCGCACTACCCCCACACCACTTTCACTTTCACCCCGCGCTGCCGTCACGACACTTTCCTTTTCACCCAGCAATCCCACCACACCACTTTCCACTTCCCCAGACAAAAGACTTTCACCATACCTTATATGTCTTCTCGCCCCACCTTCTGATCCTTGGGGTGATATTTTTTCTTTTCCCAACCACGAGGCGATATCACGTCCTAAGCCGCCGTCATCCTCATCGTCCTCATCCTCGTCCTCATCAGATTCGGGATGGAGAGATAGCCGTGCACGTGGTTGGGGAGCAGGATGGCCTTCCCTTGCATTATGTTACATACCGCGTTTTTCGGGGCGAAGGGACCTCTTCATCACTGCTACTTATTTCTTCCTCTGGCTGGACATAATTGCGATCCACCACATCATCGTCAAGTGGAGAATCACTATCTCCAGTGAAAGCTTCCAGGGCGGATGCAATTTCCTCGTCTGAGAGACCTTTTCGTGCCGTGTCTGACCTGGGTCACTGCTAGCAAGTGAGTGACCGAGACAAGGGCGAGCGCGGGTCATGCGGGGTCTAGGACGCTGCCCGCCTGGCGGCAGGTAGGGGAGGCTTGGGTACGTGGGCGAATCGAAAATCTCGTGCGAATTTTGAAAATTGTGGAAATTGTGAACCTTGCAATTGCAGGACGTTGAAGTACGTCAACGGGATTGGCAGTGACATAACGTGAGGACGTGGAAGTACGTCGACGGGACGCCGCGGGTTAAAACTTTCACGAAGTTTGGTAACCTTGTCCTATGACGATGATATTTAACCCATCCCTGTGATCATGACATTTGACATAATGTTCCAAAAATCGAATGCCTTTATACTTGCTTTCAGCCGAACCCATCCACAAAGTATGGTGTATATCGAAGAAAAATAGTTTAATCGGGCTTTGATGTAACCTTCTTCATTGATTCATTGTTCTAATGTTATGCAACAAGGCTTCCACCAAGTTTGGTGTGTATCAAATCATTTTTTTTTTTTTTCACGGACAAATACACTGAACGAATTCAGAAAATCAGAGAAAAATACTTTAATGTGGCCTTGATTTAACCTTCCTCATTGATCCATTGTTCTAACATAACAAGTGTCCCACCAGGTTTGGTCTGTATCAGATCAAATTGTTCTTTTCTTTTTTCACGGATGAATGCACTGAACGAATTTTTACCTTGCCTTGAGACCTTGATCTTTGACTGACTGGTCGAATAAATGAATTACTTCGTCTTCCACTTATTTTGGTGTAGACCGGATAAGAACTGTTCAAGTTAATATTGCTAGGTGAAACTCTGACCTAGTCCAGTCAATGACTTTGACTTTTAACTTTTAGTTCTCAAAAACAAAAGATCAACCAAGACTTCTGCAGCAGCGGGGCAGGCTGCAGCAATAACTACGGTGGTAAGGAGGACAACAACGGTAATGATGATGGTGATGACTTACACCAGGCATTCGGTGCGAACTCAACACGGGCGGCTGACTTGCCCACCGTCAGACCACAACCACGCCAACCACAACAACCAACCAGTGAAGATTATCATGTTGTCCCAACTTCAACAAGGAGTAAAGGATATCGGAAAACACTTCCCGACAAGTACAGGTATTTGCGACGTCTTGAAAAACTGGAAGAAGTTGCGGAATAGTGAGTAATGAAAAATGAAATGTGAAGAGTGAATAATTACAAGAGGGAGCGCCGAGGTACACAACTACCCTCATCGCTCTATACTGTTACACTTATTGGAATCTATGTGCGTCAGGAGGGAGAGCAGATAAGGCTTATTAGGGTCTATGTGTTTTATGTATGGGAACGAGATAAGAGAACAGTGACAGAACCAAGGGGTAACTGTTTTTAGTGTGAACTAGTGTTACACGATGGACATTATTTCAAAATGTTGTAGACTACGCCCGACTGAGGACGCTGAGAGAAGTGAATGAAGGATATGAATGGTTCACGCCTATTTCCGTCCCCTGTACTTTTCCTGAGGGAGAGACAGAAGGTGAGAAGTTAGTCGTGTTAGACAGGATGAGCGTCTAAGTGAACTGGGGGAAGAACGTGTGATAGCAGAGGCCCGCCCAGAGCACCCTACCACGACGATGGGACGAGTGCTGCTTTGGTACTCTACGGTACGAGTAACAGTGAGTAGACATCTTTGTTCGTGAATACAGAAGAAAAGTGGAACTAAGAGCGTGAAAGAGAAAAAAGTAGAAAAGTGAAATATACTGAGTAATATACCGGAAGTATACTGTAGAGACGTGATAGGGTATAACAGGACGGGCCAGATAAAGTGTATAATTGTTAAAATAGCCTTTTTGCTCAATGATGATGTGGAAAGTTACCCAAGGGCGATGTGTGTTTATTAAGGAAGAATATTGAGCTAGTGCAGATAGTTGAGTTAAAGTGTATCCTTAATAATTAAGAGTTGTAAGCTATACAACATTTCACCAAATTTGGGACCGTCATTGATGTCCTCAACGCCTGTAGTGTTGATGTAAATCTTCTGTGCTGGGTAAACCTCCATGTTTTACCTTCAGAACCAATATATAAAGGCAATACAAAAAGGCATATCCAGTACTGAGGACCTTTATCAATTCTACAGGTGTTGAGGACATAGGTGATAGTGCCAGACTTGGTGAAATGGAATATAGTTACTGGTATATTGGATAAAATAAAGTGTTAATCCTATAATGTTATAATGAAGTGACAGTTTGATAAAGTGATCCAACTGTGTGATGCAGTGATATTATAGTAATAGGCGTTACAGTGACAACCATGTTATACTGATATGATGTTATACTACTGTAGAGTGATGTTCATAGTGTTATTCAAGTGTTAGTATGTAATTTGTATCAAACTTTGGGTAACCGAGCAGTAATAGTTTAACGAGGTTGTTATATTGAAGTAGTGTTAAAAGATTAAAGTTTGCATAGGAACTGAAAATATCATGAAAATGATATTTTGGATACGTGTATGACACGATTAATATCTTGTTTTATGAATTTTAGTTATAGAGTTTAATACTATTGTAGGGTGGTATGATTTAACAATTTTAATTTAGAGTAAGATCATACAGTAGTTACGGGACTGTATGTTCGCTGAGTGAAAATAACGAGTTTGTTGTTTTGGACTAGGTGTATAAATTGTATATAGTTTATAGATAAATGGGAAAAAGAAGAGATAGTTTTTAGTAACCTTAGAATCCCTACCTCTTAAGTGAATTAAGAAATGTTCTCACGTAGAGCTGGTCTTAAATGGACTTGTGAAGAGTTAATGTGTTGTTATGTCTGACTCCCTACTTGCACCTGTCCAGCGCTACCTAACCTACCCTAACCTAACTCTTCTTAGAGAAGAATAAATTAAAGTGAAAGTCAAGTAGGGGAGCACAACACTACTTAGTACAGGGTGAATTTTATTAGTTATTTTGTTTACACACACACACACACACACACACACACACACACACACACACACACACACACACATGCACTCACGCATGCACGTATATAGACATATACCGATATGCGTTACTGATCCCACACTGACAAGTTCCGACCATAAAGTCTAAACATTGTTTTCCCATATTTTTGCGTATCGTGATTTCCGATAATTTCCGAGAGGAGCTGCAGAAGAACGTAATACCTTAACATATTACGCTCAAAGTACAGTACTCCATGTAAATATCTGCCAGCACGGGGGAGAGGGGATATCCCCTGGCTATACCAAATTTGTGTTAGTAATGTTTACCCTAGAAAACAAAGATGAATTATATACACACAACCTTATTAAGGTTTTCGCAGGGAATATTAGCAGTGTTGTTACCCAAATATTTGGCAGGAAAGCTAACATGCCTTCAACAGGGACACTGGTGAATAATGATTTTACATAAAAAAAAAAAAACTTACTAGTTTGAAGGCATATATACAGTAACACTTAGGGATTTGGCTTTTCAACCAGACCCATATTGTTTTGAAGGAAACAGAAATGGCACCCACAAAAGGGGATAACAGTGTCACAAGCCATTTGGAGAGCTATGCCACAGAACCAACAGAACATACGATTGGCGTGAGGGGATTGTTTGGGTTGTGGGTTTTAATTAGGTCATACATATACGATGTTGATTGGTTTTGCACTGAATTTGCTTGAGCAGATTCTCTCTACCTTTCAATCAATTCTTTGTAGAATTTTCTACTTTGCTTTTCGGTGGGGTAGTTTTTTTGCTTCACATTATGTATTTGTATTTTTTAGGCGTTCACACAATTTTCATTTATATCAATTTCGTTAATTATTACTGAGGCGTTACTTCTGCTAGCTGTCGTAATATGTAGAGAGTCAGCATTCTTTAATTTTTCTTAGGCTTTCAGAAATCTGATCTCTCTCTCTCTCTCTCTCTCTCTCTCTCTCTCTCTCTCTATATCATATATATATATATATATATATATATATATATATATATATATATATATATATATATATATAAAACGCTGGTGAACGCGGGTTTGCCTCCTGCCAGAGTTATAAAATCTTCGGGAAGCATTCACCAAGCCATTTACTACTTTGGTGGGCATTAGGGGTGTTGTGGTTGAACCAGTGTCGCATACTGGTATGCTTGCACCCAGTCAGCTTAAGGCGGGCCGATTACACTTGGTTCACAGACTCCACACACATCCAAAGCCACTACAACACTACAATTACACTTACAAGCACTTTTCACCCTACATACAGTCTCTATCAGACAGCCTAAGCCACTGGGTAGAGCTACATTAGCTGTACCGTCCCTACTTCGGTAGGGATTTGCCGGTCCTGCAGTGGACCTCAATGGCTGATGATGATGATGATATATATATATATATATATATATATATATATATATATATATATATATATATATATATATATATATATATATATATATGTGTGTGTGTGTGTGTGTGTGTGTGTGTGTGTGTGTGTGTGAAATGTACAACTGTCAACTATCGTGACCGGAAGAGTTTAGGCTAAATTCACGACCACCCACACTGCAGTAGCTAGGTATGAGTTTAATAGGAAAAACGTGTTAAGTATGTGACTGCCACACATCTTTTTAGACCTGTAACAGCGAGAGGGCTTCTAACCCCACACACATATGAGGGTGTGGGTGCTTTACGGTATGTGTTTATAAAGACAACAATGTCAGTTCTATTTGGACCCGATAGTTGCATCTCCTCAGGAAACAATATGTGCGTAGATACGGTCAACAATTCATGACGTCGTAATGACGACCTCCCCCACCTTTTTAACGTTTTATAGCTATATAATAAGACCACTTAATTCTACAGTTAAAATTATTATTTTATATAGCTAAAAAATGTCAATTACAAAGAAAACGGACGATTATATAATTAAATTTCATTTTCCATTTTTTTGCCTATGTCTGGGATGAAAATAATTTCCTCAGTACACACACAATATGCTACCATCACCTTTCAATACATACACTCTCTCTCTCTCGATCTCGTAATAAGACGTCATTATTAGAATTAGTAAACTAATTATGCCACTGTATTAAAAATCTTTAATTCTCCAAATATCTGTAGTCTCCATATGAACTCCCCCTTCCCCCCAAAAAAAAAAATACGAGTGTCTCCAGGGGCTTGTTAATATGGCTTTATCATTTTCATCATGAAACTCAGTTCCACAGGCTTCTGAAGTTCTCTCTCTCTCTCTCTCTCTCTCTCTCTCTCTCTCTCTCTCTCTCTCTCTCTGCCTTAGAGGACGTTTGTAAATTGTCCTGCTTCTTAATACGAAACAGGGTGATGGCTCAAACCTTCTCGGGTTGCAACAGTGAGAAGACACAAGTTCGATCCCTTGGCCGGGCCTGAGTTTTTGAGCAAGGTCTAGTCCTCAGCTTGTTTGTACCAAGGACAAGTACCGGTACGTGGACCTTGACTGAATATTTGATATTTGTGTACCAGACTAGGATGGAAGAATGGGACTTTACAATAACTGTTTGTCTGGAATAATGACTCGTTCCGCCAACAGGCATTAATTCAAACCTAAAAAAAAAAGTAGTGTTCTATTTGATCAGCATTTAAAAATGTTCTAGAGACTGTGTTGGTCAGTCCTGGTTCGAGGCTTCTTGTTCGTATTTTTAGTTAGTTTTTCCGGGGAGGGGTACTAACCCCAGGCCAACCCACTTGCTGCCACGTAGCGAACACTTGTTGGTTAGGTATAAGGTTACCACCCATCTCAAAGCACATAATTATGAAGAAACAGAAACATTTTGTTCGACATCTCCCAGTATGGATGGAGAACAAAAGACCACTTATGCTATGCTCAGGAGACTTTAGGACAAAACCTGGGAAATTGGAGAAATATGTATGGGAAAGTTCAGACTGACTGAAATGAAGTTGTGGTAGATTTTCCTGAAATGTATAATACGAGAATAATGATGTTTCCATAATATAGGCTACCTGGTAGAAAATGGGCCTGGAAAAGACCAAATGGTGAAACAAAAATTGAAATCGACTTCTTTACAGCAGATAATAACACGATCAGTAATATCACAGTTATCAACAAACTAAACACAGGATATGACAATAAAATTGTGGGTTACTCAGCCAGATCCAGTTTCAGACGTGAAAGAAAGTACCTGAAAAAAAAAAATGTACCCAATAGAAGTAAAAGTGAGCGGAAACAAAGCTCCCTTTTAGTTACAAATAAATAAGAGATTTCAGGCTCTGCGTTATACCAAGTGTGACATTGATGAGTTGAACGTTAGATTATCAACGTTCTTAACCCCTAGGGTACGCAATTCTCCAGCCTCGACTGTCCCCCAGGACGCAAAAACAGGCCAATTTTTCGACTTCCTCAAAGGTTTAAAGTTTTATGCCCAATTTATGGAGCTTGAATTTACACCTGAAAACGCAAACCCCACCCTCCTAGACCCAATAGTTACCGAGCTATGGCCTGTCAAAGTTTATAATCGTTACTCATCGCGGCCCCGGCGAGAAAGAAAATACACCGCTCGCACCTGTTTTCTTCGCAACAATACAGTACGTACAAAAATCACCAAAATAATTTTTTTTGGGTGTGTATAGATGTTATAAACCACTGTAATGTGCTTAGAAAAAAATAAAATAATAAACCCCCCCGAAATAAATATGATAAATAAAAATTATCCTTCCCTCCTCTCCTCTCCTCATACGTCCAATCCCCTCCCTCCCCTTCCCTTCCCTTCCCTTCCCCTCGGCTAACCTCCCCTCCCCTTTACTCTTCCCCCTTCCCTCCCCGCCGAGCTGTCAAATCTAGCGAGGGAAATAGGTCATGAACCCCCCAATAAAAATATGAAATAGTAAAAATTATCCTCCCCTTCTCTCCCCTCTTCAAACCTCCAGTCCCCTCCATCCCCTTCCCTTATCTCCCCTCCTCTTTCCTCCCCTCCCCTCCCCTTCCTTCGCCTAGCCTCCCCTCCCCCCTCCCCTCCCCTCCGAGCTGTCAAATCTAGTTTTCGTTTCGTTTCGTTTTGAAGGCTCCAACATCCTTCCATGCTTCGGCATAAAATAAAATGTCTTTTTCAAGTGGATTTCGATTAAAGACAGCTAAAGCAATTATGGTGTGCATATCTGTATGCAAACACCAATAAATTACAGTTAATGATTCAAAACCACGTGCCATAAAGCATAAAAAATACGCAAAATATTCGAGGCCGGGGAGGTGCTAGGGGGTGCGGGTAGGGGGTGGGAGGGTAGGGGGAGCTGGTAAGGCCAGGAGGGGGTGGATGGGGATCGAGGGATGGGAGGAGACCACCACAAGACACAAAGGAAGGGCCAAAGTGGAGTACAGGGACATGGAGGGAGGGTTGGGAGGAAATACCCTCCCCCCAGTTGACTGGGGAGTGTGACGTGGGGGGGGGATCCACATGAGGGGGATGCATGAGGAGGGGGTGGGAGGGGTTGTTGTGGTGGTAAGAACGGTGGGAGGTAGGGTAGCAACAAGGTAGTGGAGTAGAAGGACGTGGCGAGAGGGAGGTGGGGGGTACACTCCCCACCGCCTGGTTACGGGCCTGGGTCCCCCCTCCGGTGTCTCCAACACCTAGTTCTGATTGGTTGGAAGCCATCTACGTCACAGCTGGGGTGGAGCCAGCTGCCGCCAGTTTTTTGTGGATGTTGTACGATCGGTGTTGCTCGTCCTCTTAAGAAATTGGGCAAAAAGCCCGATCTACGAGATTAGCACTTAAGGGGTTAAGGGAATCGGCGGAGGCAGCAGGAAAAGCTACACAACAAAACCTGGCAAATACTAAATACCAATGAGTGCGTAAAAAGAAGAAAAGAGATGAAAGTAAATGCAGGAAAGATGAAATCGAAAAAGCAGAATTAAATAAGCTTATTAAGAGGAGACAGGAGGAACACACAAAGATGGTTTGGGCATGTGGAGAGGATGGAGGATGAGAGACTGACGAGGAGAGTGTATGTGAGTGAGGTGGAGGGGGGGGAGAGGGATTACACACAGGATTACACACAGGAAAGCAAACAGCAACAGACCTTATGGTCCTTTCAAGGCTGCTTGTTAGAGAAAACTATGACTACAAGATCTAACTCTAAATGCTGAAGGATTAGGATAGTAAAGCAAGAAGGCTCCCCCCACCACCAAACCCTCCAGGAAAAAGTGAGAAAAACCACCATGCAGCATGGAAAAACTGACATGGAAATTTTATAGGAAACACTGGAAAGGAAAAGTCACATTCTATAATACTTTATCTATAAGCTACCCAATAGAGTAACCTGAAAGAGAAAGTAAACAAATAAAATAGTAATTACGGCATGACATTATAAACCGGTACATTGAGTTAATGGGAAGTCTGTGGACATAACGTGGAAGCTACACACTGCACAATGTGGATGTTTAGGGGGGTGGTGCGGCAGCCTTGCCTGGCACTTTTAAGGTAGGCAGCAGTCAATCAGGCCCTAGCTCCATTTGCTCCACTGAGACAAGGAACTCTCCCATGTGGGACAAATACACAAGTTTCATCCTGAAGCAGTGACCCCTGGTACATTAAAAAAAATTCCCGATGGTGGTCACTTGACTAACAGGGACCCTCAGTGATTCACAGCCCATCACAGGTCGAAAGTAAGAGTAGCGACCGTTAACTCAGGGTTATCTGTGCAGATCCTAATCTGTGCTTACATTGCTTTCTTTGCATTGGGGAGATTGGAAAATATATAGGATGGGTGTCTTAGATAAAAGGGGACTGCACAGTGCACAGTGTGGATGTGCAATGCACAGAGTGGATGTTTAGGGGTGGTGCGGCAACCTTCCCTGGCGCTTTTTAGGTAGACAGCAGTCAATCAGGCAATAGCTCCGTTCACTCCACTGAGACAGGGAACTCTCCCATGTGGGACAGTACACAAGTTTCATCCTGAAGCAGTGACCCCTGGTACATTAAAAAAAATCCCGATGGTGGTCACTTGACTAACAGGGACCCTCAGTGATCCACATCCCATCACAGGTCGAAAGTAAAAGTAGTGACCGTTAACTCAGGGTTAGCTGTGCAGATCCTAATCTGTGCTTACTGTATATTACCTCATTTGCTTTGGGTAAATCGAAAAACGTATAATGACGTGACGTGACGCTATGATAAGTTTACGGGGTGTCCTGTAGACACGAGGGGACTGCACAGTGTGGATGTTTAGGGGTGGTGCGGCAGCCTTGCCTGGCGCTTTTAAGGTAGGCAGCAGTCAATCAGGCCCTAGCTCCGTTCACTCCACTGAGACAAGGAACTCTCCCATATGGGACAAGTACACAAGTTTCATCCTGAAGCAGTGACCCCTGGTACATTAAAAAAAATCCCGATGGTGGTCACTTGACTAACATGGACCCTCAGTGATCCACAGCCCATCACAGGTCGAAAGTAAGAGTAGTGATCGTTAACTCAGGGTTATCTGTGCAGATCCTAATCTGTGCTTATATTGCTTTGTTTGCACTGAATAAATTGAAAATGTATAATGTGACGCAACACTATGTACGGGTACATTGTTTACGGGGTGTCTTGTAGACTAAAGGGGCATGAACTTACATGTACCGTAGCTATAAAAGCAAGTTATTCGCACAGAAAAAGAGTCAGCTGAGGATTTTCGTGCAAATACTTGTCTAATTTGTTTTTGAATGTCTCAATTGAGATACTGTTCATGGTATCTGAGGGTAATCTGTTCCAGATATTTACAACTCTGTTAAAGAAGAAGTATTTTGCTTCGTGGGATTGGAATCGCTTTCCCATGATTTTGCAGCCATTACTTCTGGTTTGACTCGACCGGTCTATATCAAAATATTTATTCATGTCTAAGTTGTCATATCCCTTCATGATTTTGAAAACTTCAATAAGGTCCCCTCTTAACCTGTGCTTCGTTAGGCTAAATAATTTAAGTTCTTCAAGGCCTTCCTCATATGGTTTGTTTCTAAGTTGTGGTATCATTTTTGTGATTCTTCGCTGAATTTTCTCTAATTTTTCAATGTCCTTTCTGTAGTACGGAGACCAGAATTGCACACAATACTCAAGATGGGGGCGCACTAGCGAGTTGTACAAGGCAAGTATGACTTTTTCCGATTTAAACTCGAAAGTTCTTCCAATAAAACCCACTAGCTTGTTTGCAATTTTAACCGCATCGGTACACTGCTTGCTTGGTTTTAGGTCATTTGATATTATCACACCAAGATCCTTTTCACTGTCTGTACTTGATAACTGAATATTGTTCATTTTGTAATTTGCATGGACATTGTTACTTCCAATATGAAGTACTTTACATTTTTCTGTGTTGAGTTTCATTTGCCATTTTTCTGCCCAGCTTGCTAAAGTATTAAGGTCATTTTGTAACTGCTGCCACTGTAATTTTGAAGTGACTTTACTGGTTATTTTAGTATCATCTGCAAATTTGGATACTTTACAATTCAGACCCTCATCAATGTCATTTATATAGATAATAAAAAGTATCGGTCCAAGTACTGAGCCTTGGGGAACGCCGCTGATCACATTACGCCATTTGGATTCCTTTCCGTTTATCACAACTCGCTGTTTTCGGTCTGACAGCCAGTCTTGTAACCATTTTCGCGTCTTTCCTTTTATTCCATGTGCTTCTATTTTTCTCATGAGACGCTTGTGAGGGACAGTGTCAAATGCTTTCTGAAAGTCGAGGTAAATTATATCTGCTGCTCTTGAGTCATCGTATGTTTTGTAAACATCATGGAAGAAGTCCAGTAAGTTAGTTAAGCATGAACGACGATGTCTGAATCCATGCTGCGAGTCTTTAATTATATTATTTTCTTCTAGATAATTAACTATTTTATTTCTTATGATTTTTTCCATTAACTTGCACACTACTGATGTTAAGCTGATTGGTCTGTAATTTCCTGGGTGCGACTCATTTCTTTTTTTGAAAATTGGTGTTACATTTGCTAGTTTACATTCGCGTGGAACTTTCCCAGTACTTATTGATTTATTGAATAAGACAGAGAGTGGCAGCAGTAACTCATGTTTTGCTTCTTTGAGAATTCTCGGTGATATTTTATCGGGGCCAGGGGTTTTGTTTATTTTCGTACTATTTATGGCTGAAAGGATATTGTTATTATGGATAGCATAGTTACTAAGGACTGTGTTATTTGCTTGGTTTGTGGGTAACAGTAGGTTTCTGGTGGTGTTTTCTACTGTAAAAACAGACGCAAAGTAATCGTTAAGAATGTTTGTCATTTCGACCTCATTTTCAGTGTGTTTGCCATTGTTTGTTTCTAGAGGACCTATTGATGTAGTCATAACCTTTTTCTTTCTAATGTAACTGTAAAATTCTTTAGGATTTGATTTGCACGTAATAGCAATGTGGATCTCCAATGCTCTTTTGCTTTGTTAAATAAGTTTTTTCGATATGCGGCGTAGATTATCGTATTGTAATTTATCATCATTATTTTGTGTAGCTTTATATTTATGGTATGCCTGTTTTTTGGCTATTAAGTTACTTTTTATTTCACTGGACCACCACTTTGGTTTACTATTTCCAGCTGAACGTCTTTTACGTAGTGGCACACATGACTTTACCACTTCATTAAATTTTTTGGTGAATATTTCCCATGCTTGGTTTATGTCATCGGTTTCAGACATTTGATTCCAATCTGCAGTTGCAAGTAGCGCTCTGAGCCTGCTGAAATTAGCTCTACGATAATCTGGGACCTTTTCTTTGCTCTCCATTTCTTTTACTTTTTCAGTAGTAATATTAAACTGTATAGTTCGATGATCACTGGAACTAAACTCAGGTCCTATTTCAACGTTGTTGACTAGGTTATCATTTGTAGTCAAGATGATGTCTAGGATATTGTTTCCTCTCGTTGGGTATTCTACGTGTTGGGAAAGGGCGCTTTCTTGAAGATTCGTATAAAGCTCTTGTCCTGAGTGTGCCATCAGTGGTTCACCCCACTTTGTTACCGGTAGATTAAAGTCTCCAAAAATTACGCTATCCTCTTGACAGCAAATTTCCGCAATTTGATCATAAAGTTTTTCATCTGTCTCAGTTGACTGTGCTGGAGGACGATAGATGAGACATATATTTATTTTGTGTGAATTAATACTTAGCTGAACATAACTGGCATCTATGTTGGTAATACTGGGTTTGGATAGCACAAGGGGATGGAGACTAGTTTTCACATATAGTAAAACACTGCCACCAGCTCGATGTGGTCGCTCACAACTGAAAATATTGTACCCTGTTAATGAGTATTCCGCTAGAAAGTCACGGTCAGATGTGTTAATCCAGGACTCTGTGATGCCAATGATGTCATAATTTTCTAGGTAAATTAGAGATTCTAAATCCTCAAACTTGTTACGTAGACTACGTGCGTTAACATAGCAGACTCTAATTCCGTTCCAAACAGTTGGTTATCTGACTTTGTGGGTATTTACGTTAAGGTTACTGTTCCTGGACGTGTCGCGTTTTTTGATCTGAAGAGGGCGACTTTATTGTGTAAAAGTCTACCTAGCCGTGCCGCTCCTACTGAGTTCAAATGGAGACCATCTTTCTGGAATAGAGTATGTTGCTCATAAAACTGGTCCCACAGATTGACAAAGTCGACTCCCTCTTGCGTGCAGAGATTTGAGCCGGTTATTTGTGCTGAAGGCCTTATCATAGAAACTATTTTCTGCCTTGATCCTTGGGAGTATACCAGATATTATCACATTGGTGGACTTAGTTTTGAATCGTTTGAGGGGGAGGCCGAGGATGAGATGGAGGGATGGAGTAGAGAGGTATATGAGGGAGGGGTGTGTGAGTTGGGAGCAGGGCAGTGAAATGGCGGGGGACAGAGTGACGTGGAGGCGATTTGTTTGTGGCCACTCCGTACGGGATTGAGGCGTCTGTCAATAGACAGATAGAACGGGAGACAGAGAAGAAACACGAAACAGCAACATGGATCATATCAAAGAAACCATCAAAAATGGATAAAGTCTGATACAGGTCCAAAGCAGAATGGTACTAGAAAAGCAACAAAATAGCTATCACTTAAAGAGAAAATCAGTGACGTTATTAAGTGCACAGAGAAGATGGTGAAGAGAACTGAAAAATTTTACAGGGAACTACCTGTATGTACATCAAAGACAATTGTACCAACAGCTGTTTTCAGTTGACAAAAGTGAAATACCAACGGTAACACCAAATGAAGCAAAGTTTTCTGTTAACAGTATGAAAGAGTTAAGGCCCAAGGAGGCAATGGAGGAGTTGTATATTTATTGTTACACGCAGGAGTGGAAGTTCAAAATCGACTCGCCCACTAATTTATCCCATGTCTAAAGATCAAGAAACTTCCCAAACCATAGTATAATGCAATAGCTATTTTGCTTTACAAGAACGATAAGGTAGTAGCTATCGACCTTTTACCTTATTATCGGTTTTTTACAGATTCTTCAATAAAGTCCTTAAGAACAGAATAAGAACATATTTGCGAGAAAACCAGCTAGTCAGCAGGCAGGAATCCTAGGCGAGTATTTGACTACTGATCACCTACCCACAATGAACCAGCTAATTGAGAAAACAAGTAATAGAATAAGCCACATTGCTTACGTTTTTTCGATTACGAAAAGGTTTTCGATTAAGTGGAGCACACAGCAATTATTATAAATTCATTGCAATAACAAGGAGCATCGTAAAACTACCTGAAAACAAATACAAAGACGGGACTGCTACAGTTAAATTTTATCAAGACTCAGAAAAAAATAATATACAGAAAAGTGTGCGTCAGGGAGATGCACTTTCCCCCAAACTGTTTACAGCATGTTTTGAATGAGTTTTCAGTTTGTTAGGGAGAATAAAGGAGTAAGATAGATGGAGGAAATTCAAGCTACTTTAGATCTGCAAATGCCATTCTCCTAATCTCAGAAACAGCACAGACATTACAAGAATTGTTGAGTGAACAAACAGAGAACGGCTCAAAGTAAAACCAAAGATAAACGTGAGTAAAACTAATGTTTAATCGAAATGCTTCAAAGAGCGTCATTAACACGCACGAAGAAATTCTTGAAGAAGATGAAGAGTACAATAATTATTTGGGGCAAAAACTAAACCTAACGAAGGACCATGATAGTGAAATAAAAAGACGCATTACAATCGAATAGTGTAGAGACACTATGAAAAGTTGCTTGCGAGAATGTATTAACTAAAAGTATATAACGGATGTATAATCCCAGCTTTGATGTACGTTTGTGAGACCTGGAAACTGGCAAAATCGATGGTAAATAAACTAATGATGTCTCAGAAAGGCATAGAAAGGTCAATGTTAGGAATAAGTTTAAGAGACAAAATGAGATCGTGACTGAAAGAACAGACTTAAGTCAAAGCCGTTACAGAAATTGAACACACACACACACACACACACACACACACACACACACACACACACAAAGTTAGAGTGAGCAGGTCATGTAGCAAAAATAAAGGATAACCGATGAAACAAGAGGCAGACTTACTGCACTCCAGGAGATTGGCAGCATGGCAGAAAGATGGTGGAAAGATGAGGTAAAGTTTGCGGTCAAAACCTGGCAGAGACTGGATCAGTCAAGGAAATCGTGAAGGAGGATGGGGTAGGCCATTGTTCAGCAGTGAACTTCACTAACTAATGATGATGATGAGGAATGGTGATGATGACGCTAATATATCTATCTATCTATCGATATTTATATACATACATACATATAGATAGATAGATAGATCTATATCTATCTATCTATCTATATAAATATATCTATCTATCTGTCTGTCTATCTATCTATATTTGCAGGGCTTCTTTCTTTATGGTTAATTTTTAGATTACACCTCAGTTTTGGTTTTGTAAGCATCATTACGAAGTATACACACACACACACACACACACACACACACACACACAAGTTGGAGTGAGCAGGTCATGTAGCAAGAATAAAGGATAACCAATGGAATAAGAGGCTGACTTACTGCACTCCAAGAGATTGGCAGCGTAGCAGAAGGATGTCAGAAAGAAGGTGGAAAGATGAGTTAGAGAAGTTTGCGGGCAACACATGATTGGATCAGTCAAGGAAATCGTGAACAAGGACGGGGTAGATCATTGTTCAGCAGTGCACTTCAGTAGCTAATGATGATGATGATGATGACGATAATGTAAAGAGAGAGAGAGAGAGAGAGATACTGTATATATATATATATATATATATATATATATATATATATATATATATATATACCTAGGCTGCTTCCCCCAAGGAAAGGGAGGTAGCCGAGACAGGACGACACACTCTCCATTTACTCATCCATTTAAACACATTCATTCACATCTTAGCCCCAAAGGGGAGAACGGACAGATCCTCACCGCACCACACCGCACAAGGGTCAACTGCGCAATGCAATCAGTGACATCCGCAGCAGGGCCCGACAGCAGAGCTGGTTTACCCCTGCCACATCATAACATACCCATCCCCTTACCTGCACCTGACCTGACTAGCTGATCAGACCAAATGCGGGAGAATATCCCCTCAGGGCTGCGTCATCACTTATTTATTCACAATTTCTCTCCATTTATTTCTGTCACGCACAGCCACTCTTCCTTGCTCGACAGACATCCCTCTCGCATCCAGCGCTCTCTTCACACTATCCATCCATCCTATTCGTGGTCTTCCTCTCGGCCTTACACCTCTCACATCAGATCTAGTTATCTTTTTCACCAATCGCTCATTATCCATTCTCTCCATATGCCCAAACCATCGCAACACCTCTGCTCACCTCTACCAGCCATCTCATGAACAACTCCAGTTCTCCTTCGCACTTCATCATTTCGCACCCGATCCATACGCGTCACTCCACACATACTCCTCAGACACCTCATCTCCATTACATTCAAACTTTCCTCTCTGCTACACCCATATTCCATGTTTCAGCCCCATATAATGCAGTCGGTACCACAACACCCTCATACAGCCTTCTCTTTACATCCATTCTAAGCGAACGACATTTAAACACTTTTTCATTCCTCCCAGCACCTTTCCTACTTCATTTATTCTAAACTTCACTTCTGCATCTATTCTTCCATCCACAGCAACATGTGACCCTAGATATTTAAAACAATCTACCTCCTCAAGCAACTCACCATTCAAAACTATATTCATCCCCCTACCATCTATCAACCTCGTACACTTCATCACTTTACTCTTATTCTCATTTACTTTCAAATTCCTCCTTTCACACACCCTTCCAAACTCCTCTACCAACTGTCTCAATCTCTCCTCTGAATCAGTCACCAGTGCAGTATCATCTGCAAACAGCAGCTGCTTCATATTCCAATCTCCACCATCAACATTTACCAGACTCAGACCACCTAAAACTCTTGCATTCACCTCCCTTACAACACCATCCATGTAAATATTAAACAACCAAGGTGACATCACACATCCCTGTCGCAGCCCCACTCTCACGGGAAACCAATCACTCACAGCATTTCCCACTCTTA